>NC_074682.1:17844099-17854099 GCF_029448725.1 Salvelinus fontinalis
AACTCCATACAGTACCTCATGTATACTATATTTACATGAACAGGGAGGTATTCACTGTCAGAAATCAACAACACTGACGAACCTGCTTCCTTTCCTCAATTCACCATGCGTTCAGGCAGCGGTCCAGATCCCCACATGGGATTCTCGTCGCAAGGATTTCCTCCCTTATTTCCACCGAAACCCCAGAAATGACTCTATTAACAGGTGCCCCACTCCAGAGTTCAAAGCACAACACATCAGATGTCCAAACTCTTGTGATGCCCAATGCCTTCTTCCTATGTTCCTCAGACACACAATTAATCAGGACAAGCTCACTCCTGGTCACTCTGATTGATCCCACTTTTCCCATCTCAAGATTCACCTTCTTCAAAGACCCCAAACGGATCTCCTAGATACACATCCTTATAAAATCATACACTTATTATGCCCTTCAGTTTTCAATACTTTCACATTTTTCTTTCCCTTCTTTGAAACTACTGTTCGCCATTATTCTTCTCCAACTCCACTTCACTCAACTCACTTCTCGTTTCACATCCACTTCCGCCATGATCCTTCTTAGCTTGTTGCTAGCAGCTATGAGTGGCCGCCGTCCTCGACTCCTGTCCAACAAAGAATGAAAGGACAGGCTTCTTACAGGACTACCCACAGTGCATGAGCCAGTAGGAAAAAGCCATTGCACATAATAACAATTAACGTGAAGGTGAATGCACCAATTTGTAAGTCGCTCTGGATAAGAGCGTCTGCTAAATGACTTAAATGTAAAAATGTAAATGTGAACAGGTTCAAATAAAGGCATTAAATGCACAATAACATATTCAGGTAATCAATCAAACATCACCATAAATATACACACTTTCAATAACAGTGCAGACCATACCAAAAGCATATAGTCCTAATAGACAGGGATAATTCAACCACATTACAGAACCAAGTAACACAGGATAAGTAGCGCTCCTGAACGCAGCTCTGTTTGATAGTCCTCCCCATCCAGCATGGCAGAGAGGAACAAACCATTCACTTCTTCAACTACGATTCCTAACTTTAACATAGTGACAATATTACAAAAACATGTGCACTTGAATGGTAACATTAATAACGAAACGCATGATAAGACAAATGGATACTGCGCCCAAAACCAAATGAATGTCGGGGTTTGACTACAAACTCTAACATGCTTTTCTCTCTTGTTGCAGGCAAACATCGGCAGCACCAAAGGACATGGATAAACACACATTATACTCAATAAATAATGTGCATTCTCATAAACTCATAAAGCGGTTCAAATGTCAGTTTATTCAATATGTAGGTAGCATATGCACTGAACATGTTTCATGAGCTGAAATAAAAGATCCTAGAAGTGTTCCATACGCACAAACAGCTTATTTCTCTCAAATTGTGTGGACAAATTTGTCTACATCCCTGTTAGTGAGCATTTTATCCTTTGTCAAGATGATCCATCCACCTGACAGGTGTGGCATATCAAGAAGCTGATTAAACAGCATGATCATTACGCAGGTGCACCTTGTGCTGGGGACAATAAAAGGCCACTCTAAAATGCGCAGTTTTGTCACACAACACAATGCCACAGATGTCTCAAGTTGAGGGAGCGTGCAATTGGTATGCTGATTGCAGGACTGTCCACAAAAGCTGTTACCAGAGATTTTAATGGTCATTTCTCTACCATAAGCCGCCTCCAATGTCATTTTAGAGAATTTGGCAGTACGTCCAACCGGCCTCAAGAGAGGGGAGGGGGGGAGGGGGGGGGGTGCAGAGGAGTCATTCTGTCTGTAATAAAGTCGTTTTGTAGGGAAAAAGTCATTCTGATTGACTGGGATCCTCAATGGGTAGGTCTGGCTACCAAGTGGATGGGCCTACAGTATGCTCCCCCAGGCCCACCCATGGCTACACCCCTGCCCAGTCATGTGAAATCCATAGATTAGGGCCTAATTCATTTATTTCAATTGACTGATTTCCTTATATGAACTGTAACTCAGCTAAATGTTTTACATTGTTGCGTATTGTTATATATATTTTGTTCAGTCTTAAAGGCACAGACTCCGTGACAGTATTATAACACTGAAAAGCATGAATGAGATCTTAAGAATACAACCTAATCTAAAAGAATGACAGTGCAACCTACAATAAGGGACATAATATGGGTGTGGATATACATATTAACACAACAATATATTTAATAAAATAAAATAAAAACGTTACGATGACTTCCTTTTTATCCTGCAGGTATTAATGCATAATGGGAAATAATCAACCTGCAATTTGAGCCTTTATTAAAACAATTCTGTCCACCTGTCCTCTTACCCTCTCTACCACTGAATCACGTTACTCTCTCTACCACTGAACCATATAACTCCCTCTACCACTTAATCATATAACCTTCTCTACCACTGAATCATATAACCCTCTCTTCCACTGAATCATATAACTCCCTCTACAACTGAACCATATAACTCCCTCTACCACTGAATCATATAACTCTCTCTACCACTGAACCATATAACGCCCTCTACCACTGAATCATATAACTCTCTCTACCACTGAATCATATAACTCTCTCTACCACTGAACCATATAACCCTCTCTACCACTGAATCATATAACTCTCTCTACCACTGAACCATATAACTCCCTCTACCACTGAATCACGTTACGCTCTCTACCACTGAATCACGTTACCCTCTCTACCACTGAATCATATAACTCCCTCTACCACTGAATCGTATAACTCTCTCTATCACTGAACCATAAGACTCCCTCTAACACTGAATCACGTTACCCTCTCTACCACTGAATCATATAACTCCCTCTACCACTGAATCATATAACTCTCTCTACCACTGAACCATATAACTCTCTCTACCACTGAATCACGTTACCCTCTCTACCACTGAATCACGTTACCCTCTCTACCACTGAATCATGTTACCCTCTCTACCACTGAATCATGTTACCCTCTCTACCACTGAATCATGTTACCCTCTCTACCACTGAATCATGTCACCCTCTCTTCCACTGAATCGTATAACTCTCTCTACCACTGAATCATATAACTCTCTCTACCACTGAATCATATAAATCTCTCTACCACTGAACCATATAACTCTCTATACCACTGAACCATATAACTCTCTCTACCACTGAATCATGTCACCCTCTCTACCACTGAATCATGTCACCCTCTCTACCACTGAATCATATAACTCTCTCTACCACTGAATCATATAACTCTCTCTACCACTGAATCATATAACTCTCTCTACCACTGAATCATATAACTCTCTCTACCACTGAACCACATAACTCTCTCTACAACTGAACCATATAACTCTCTCTACCACTGAATCATATAACTCTCTCTACCACTGAATCATATAACTCTCTCTACCACTGAATCATATAACTCTCTCTACCACTGAACCATATAACTCTCTAACACCGAACCATATAACTCTCACTCCCAGTGAACCATATAACTCTCTCTACCACTGAATCATGTTGCTCTCTGTCCCAGTGCACCATATAACTCTCTCTCCCACTGAATCATGTTGCTCTCTGTCCCAGTGAACCATATAACTCTCTCTCCCACTGAATCATGTTGCTCTCTGTCCCAGTGAACCATATAACTCTCTCTACCACTGAATCATGTCACTCTCCCTCCCACTGAGCCATGTCACTCTCCCTCCCACTGAATCATGTCACTCTCTCTCTCACTGAACCTTGTCACTCTCTCTCCCACTGAGCCATGTCACTCTCCCTCCCACTGAGCCATGTCACTCTCTCTCTCCCACTGAGCCATGTCACTCTCTCTCTCCCACTGAACCATGTCACTCTCCCTCCCACTGAGCCATGTCACTCTCCCTCCCACTGAGCCATGTCACTCTCTCTCCCACTGAACCATGTCACTCTCCCTCCCACTGAGCCATGTCACTCTCCCTCCCACTGAGCCATGTCACTCTCCCTCCCACTGAGCCATGTCACTCTCTCTCCCACTGAGCCATGTCACTCTCTCTCCCACTGAGCCATGTCACTCTCTCTCCCACTGAGCCATGTCACTCTCTCTCCCACTGAGCCATGTCACTCTCTCTCCCACTGAGCCATGTCACTCAATCTCCCACTGAGCCATGTCACTCTTCCTCCCACTGAGCCATGTCACGCTCCCTCCCACTGAGCCATGTCACTCTCTCTCCCACTGAATCATGTCACTCTCTCTCTCACTGAACCATGTCACTCTCTCTCCCACTGAGCCATGTCACTCTCTCTCCCACTGAATCATGTCACTCTCCCTCCCACTGAGCCATGTCACTCTCCCTCCCACTGAGCCATGTCACTCTCCCTCCCACTGAGCCATGTCACTCTCTCTCCCACTGAGCCATGTCACTCTCTCTCCCACTGAGCCATGTCACTCTCTCTCCCACTGAGCCATGTCACTCTCCCTCCCACTGAACCATGTCACTCTCCCTCCCACTGAGCCATGTCACTCTCCCTCCCACTGAGCCATGTCACTCTCTCTCCCACTGAGCCATGTCACTCTCCCTCCCAGTGAGCCATGTCACTCTCCCTCCCACTGAGCCATGTCACTCTCCCTCCCACTGAGCCATGTTACTCTCCCTCCCACTGAACCATGTCACTCTCTCTCCCAGTGAGCCATGTCACTCTCTCTCCCACTGAATCATGTCACTCTCCCTCCCACTGAGCCATGTCACTCTCTCTCCCACTGAGCCATGTCACTCTCTCTCCCACTGAGACATGTCACTCTCCCTCCCACTGAACCATGTCACTCTCCCTCCCACTGAACCATTTCACTCTCTCTCCCACTGAGCCATGTCACTCTCTCTCCCACTGAGCCATGTCACTCTCCCTCCCACTGAGCCATGTCACTCTCCCTCCCACTGAGCCATGTCACTCTCTCTCCCACTGAACCATGTCACTCTCTCTCCCACTGAGCCATGTCACTCTCCCTCCCAGTGAGCCATGTCACTCTCTCTCCCACTGAGCCATGTCACTCTCCCTCCCAGTGAGCCATGTCACTCTCTCTCCCACTGAGCCATGTCACTCTCCCTCCCACTGAATCATGTCACTCTCTCTACCACTGAGCCATGTCACTCTCCCTCCCACTGAGCCATGTCACTCTCCCTCCCACTGAATCATGTCACTCTCCCTCCCACTGAATCATGTCACTCTCCCTCCCAGTGAGCCATGCCACTGAAAGGTTCTCAGAGACTAAAAGTAGGAGATATGCACCCAATTAACTCATTATTAATCTGTGCCCCTATGCCCCTATGCACAGACACAATGGAGCTGTATCTGTCCAGTGTCCATTAGGTTTGAGGAGACTCAGACTGAGTAAGGTTTGTTATTTCATTTCCTTCCCCATGTTTGTGGAGCTGACATGGTTCCCGTGTTAAGTACAGTTTGTGTTAACTATTCGCTCTGGAAAAAGGCATCTGCTAAATTATTATATTATTATCATTAAAAGTAATTTGCATGTGTTGTGTGTTGGAGTTGAATACTAAGCTAATGTCAGAGTCCCAGATTCATCTGTATATTTCTGCACCCTTCAAGCTCCAGGCCGAAGCACAGAGAAGCCCATGGGAATAACTTGACCAGGTTAAGGCCTCATGGGACTGCTTGAGTGCACAGATAACCCAGTGATTGACAGGCTACATGGGACATATGCTGCCACTCACTCTCTCACATGCATGCTCCATACACTTGCTTTTATCTCTCTCTCTCTCATCTCTCTCCCCATCTCCTCTCTTTCTCCTCTATTGGGTTATGACCAATGTATTTTTCACCAACTCCTTGAGGATGCAGAAAATTAACCTTGTGAAGGGTTAACTCCAACCACTCTGCCCGTGTGAGCTAAAACCATGAGGCTGTGACCACCAGAGAGTGGTGTGTTTCCCAACATACAGACTTAGTCAGAGCCTCAGCCCCCACACAGCCTCAGTCAGAGCCTCAGTCCCCACACAGCCTCAGTCAGAGCCTCAGTCTCCACACAGCCTCAGTCAGAGCCTCAGCCCCCACACAGCCTCAGTCAGAGCCTCAGTCCCCACACAGCCTCAGTCAGAGCCTCAGTCTCCACACAGCCTCAGTCAGAGCCTCAGCCCCCACACAGCCTCAGTCAGAGCCTCAGTCCCCACACAGCCTCAGTCAGAGCCTCAGTCTCCACACAGTCTCAGTCAGAGCCTCAGTCCCCACACAGCCTCAGTCAGAGCCTCAGTCCCCACACAGCCTCAGTCAGAGCCTCAGTCTCCACACAGTCTCAGTCAGAGCCTCAGACTCCACACAGCCTCAGTCAGAGCCTCAGTCCCCACACAGCCTCAGTCAGAGCCTCAGTCCCCACACAGCCTCAGTCACAGCCTCAGTCTCCACACAGCCTCAGTCACAGCCTCAGTCTCCGCACAGCCTCAGTCACAGCCTCAGTCTCCACACAGCCTCAGTCTCCACACAGCCTCAGTCAGAGCCTCAGACTCCACACAGCCTCAGCCTCCCCTCTTTAAGCTAGGTGTCTGGCCTGCAGAGATACATACTGCAGTGCTGTAGCTGTCTCTCTGGGTCTCCCAGTATCCTTCCAACCCTCCTCCCAAACCTTCCCCAAAACAGAGCAGATGAAACTAACAGGAGAGGAGTATGAGCACCACCAAACCAACGACATACTTTCTCCTACCCCTAATCTTTCCCTTTTGTTGACTCGTTTTACAAACTCCAATCCGGTGCCCTGGGGCAATAAAACTCCTGATTACCAGAACGCGGTCATTAAAAAATAACACACAGCAAACATCAATACCTGCCTAGAAGCCTTTTGGTTCAGGTCAATCATCCCAGTCAGTTAATGGTCTCTAAAAAACAGGGCAAATTCATCACCAGCCCTAATCACATTCTCCCAGTCCACATCTCACACAGAACAATAACAGTAATGATATTAGTGAAGGGCTGGTAATGTGATGTGATTCCCTACAGTCAGACAGTGCTGATTGATTGAGGAAATTCAAGGCAACCCAATGCTGTCATAATGGTGTCAGGGTTTCCCATCTCCACACCGTGCTGTGAGCAGCTCCTGCTGTTTGCTGCGGAAGGGAAGGGTTGAGATGGCAGATTGGACACATTAGACGCTACTTCATTGGAACAAAGAGAGATTAGTATTTTTGTCTGGAAGTGAGACAAACATGTTTTCCCAAACAGAGAAATGCTGTGACTGCTGGGTCAACAGACTCAATTAACCTTTGTGGAGCGTAATATAAGATTTTGAAGGAAGAACACACACAAGAGCACACACACGACAAAGAATGCAACATCCCTGTGGATGTTCTCCCCACTGAAAAGATTCCCTCTCAGGTTCTAAGATGGAGGTGTGCGGCACTATGATTTGATGGGATTCAGAGGAGCTCAGATCAGCTTTAGAGAGACAAACCCTCAATTTGCTCTACATGGAATAATGCTTTAATAATGGCGCCTAAGGTTTCCCACAGACTCTGCAATGCTCTCCGTATCTGAAGCCATAGTGGCCCGATTGGAGTCCTCATTAAACTGTCAATATTAATTTATCAAATTGAAGGTTATTCCTAAAATGTTCAATGTATATTTGCAGCTGTTTTTGGATTATTATTAATGCACTATGGTTCATTTCTGGTTTGGTATGTATAACAATGTACTGTACAATGTACTGTAACCTCCTACATACTGGACAATGCACAGTCCAGGGTGTGGTGTGAGATTGTGTGGGGTGAGTTGTCACTAAACAATCACTCACACACTCTCTCACTCAATCATCCTTCCATGCACCAACTTTATAGGTATCGTCTCACATGAGTAGCGTTGCATCAAGTTGCTATTCAACAATAAAACAGTAGAATGTTTCTCTCCGCTCCATTGTGCTGGGGCTCTGCAGGGCCTGGGCCAGCCAGAACCTCTGAATGGGGAGACCACAGCATAACATCAGGCTTTCTGCACCACCGTCTCTCTGACAGCCAAGCACTGCCTGCTGGATCCTCCACTCTCCATCTCCCCTCCTCCCCTCCACATCCTACATTCATATTCAGAGCCTCCGCTGGTCCCTGTCATTCTCGCCCTACTGAGCCCAGGCACAGTGGCAGTGGGCTGGGCCATGAAAGCAGGCGAGCAGGGGGAGGCCAGGGCCTGTTTTATCCCTATCCAGAGGAACTGGTGGAGGGTTTACAGACACTCACTTTGAAGATGAGGAGAGAGATAATCCCAGGAGACACACACAAATCCTATGTGTGTGAATCAGACAGGGAACAAGAGAAAGTGAAAAAAGAAAAAACATAAATGACAATGAAAACATAAGAAAAGATCTTTACCTATTTATGCCATTCACAGTCCATCTCCACAATTCATAGCCCTAAACAGTTATCAGATCACATGATTACGGTATACTTATCGCTAACAAACAACGCTCTCGTTCTATCTTGTCTTGTAAATAACCATCTGAAAATATCCCTACTACATGTCCTGTCAACACTGACAAGCCCTTGAAATAAAACATAAAAACAGTGTGTGTGTTTTTCAATCAACAGCGTCATGTCGGGGGTCTGATGTTGGGAACAGCAGGACACACACCCTCCCTGCGTCCTCCCTGCATCCAGTTCCCGGGTTAGACAGCCCTCCATTTGCGACGCCACGCCGGCCTGAGCGCGGCACTGGCCTGCCTCCAGCGGAAAGTGTCAGATCAATCATGCCATCTCATTACCCTCAACTCCCTGCTCTGTCATAGCAGGGCCATAGAAGAGAGGACAGGACTGACTGCAGGGAACAGGTAACCGCCTCCCGGTCACCTTGAGCAGAAATATGACCAAAAAGAGGAAGAAACAAACCTAGACTCAACCTAACTGTGGTGGAGCCTGATGCTTGGGATGCAGACTTGGCTGGTGGGCCGTCTTTGGATGTGCCTGTGTCTGGGTTCTGTGGAAAGTGAATTATTACGCGGGCAACGCTTCACAGGTGGAAGTCTGCATCTGGATTGACTCAGAGCTGACCTGTGGAGTAATGGTCCTGGCTGGTTATGGCAGCTGGAGTAGAGAGGCGTGTAGAGAGGAGGGCTGGCAGAGCTCTCCCTCCTAATCCAGACCTGTCTCTGGGCCAAGCAGCTGTCAGAGTTACCCTGTCCTAGCCTGTCCTAGACCTGCACCATGACAGAGGGTGGCAGAGGGTGCCAGGCTGTGTCACCTGACCACCACGACCCACAGTCATCCATCTCAGCGCTGAGCTTACGTTTGACCCAGAGCCTGTAATGTCTTTAGGGGAGGGGATGTTGATGAAGAATGCCCTGCAGTAGATCACATAGAGCTGCTAGAGAAGCCACGCCATGGGGAAAGGGGAGGGACATGCCTGTGCAGTGCTCCTCTATCTGGATGAGATACAAGCCTGTTATCTACATTTCATATTCCTGGCATAATGCACTGCTGTCATTGTGTCTAGTTACAATGCCATTTGTAACAAGTGGGCATACTGAAAACTACAGAAATGTATTAGAAGCGCCAGTTCACTTTCAGTTAGATTGTTGGCAGACCTCCTGACACTTGTGTATTGAGTGAGTGTTTCCTAGGGTGAGTATGAGATGTGTATATGTGTGATAAGTGTGGGTGTATTATGTAGGTGGCCAGTACAGGGTGATTGAGTGTGTTTGCACGTTAAGGGGTGGTGTTATGTTTTCACAAGGCCCCTTGTCTGTCTGTTAAATGTATGTTTCCCTGACTACTCGGCCCTTTACAAACATGTTACTTGTTACATGTTTCTGCAGCTAAGAGGAGGTGCAGATGGCTCCCAGCAGAGAGAGAGAGAGAGAGAGGGGGAGAGGTAGAGAGAGGGGGAGAGGTAGAGAGAGAGAGAGAGAGAGACGGAGAGGGAGAGAGAGGGGGAGAGGTAGATAGAGAGGGAGAGGTAGAGAGAGGGGGAGAGGTAGAGAGAGAGAGAGAGAGGGAGAGAGAGAGAGAGAGAGGGAGAGATAGAGAGAGGGGGAGAG
>NC_074682.1:17856599-18026599 GCF_029448725.1 Salvelinus fontinalis
ACAACCCAGCAGCAGGACCGGTACCTCCGCCTTAGTGCAAGGAGGTGCACTGCCAGCGCCCTGCAAAATGACCTCCAGCAGGCCACAAATGTGCATGTGTCAGCATATGGTCTCACAAGGGGTCTGAGGATCTCATCTCGGTACCTAATGGCAGTCAGGCTACCTTTGACATTGGTTCAGGTGAAGACTCCGAGCTGACAGCGGACAGCACCTACAAGAAGTAGCTGCTAATACTCTGCCTTTAGAAAACAAAAATGATCTACTTGAAGGTAACTGTCTTTTACAAGTGTACATGATTTTTGTTGGTAAAAGGCATGAACTTGGCATTGCTAGCTGGCTTCTGACTTATTAATCCTACTTCACTAGCAACAACTGGCAAGCTGTATGATTGATAAAGTTGATAGAAATGGCATTAGCTAGCCAGCTAGCTAGATTGAAACTGCTGGGTTCACCACCTTAGCTAGCTAAGTGGACTCTAGCTAGAGGTTTCTAGGAATGAACAACTATATACTGTATTTGCTTGCTATAATACTGAGTATTGTTTACACTTTGTCAAATTACTTCGTTCCCCTGCCTGTTTATTGATGCATTAGTGACTGAAAAGTTGGCAAGAAAAATGCCCCTGCAAATAGGCTGTTATTTTGGTATAATTTGGATGAATAGACTTGTGCACATTTACATTAGTGTTTCATTAGTTAGCTAAGGGCACTTTCAAATATCCCCTTATGATCTGGATCCTGGAGCGTTTGTACCCTGATCTGCGCTATAAAACATGTGTGAAGTGCAAACAATCCCTGGCTGAAACTAATCCTGAACCTGCATGAATAGCGGCTCCAAGATCGAGGACCAGAGTAACAGGTATTGTGACACGGCAGCGCAAGTTGGTGGAACTTGCACAACAGTCTTTCACACTGGACCCTAGCAATATTACAGTCAATGCTTCTGAACTGAATATTTGTATGTGAATATTTGTATATCAATAACACTAACAAAATGGTTGAATTGTTCAGGAACTTGTGCAGTGAAAAAGGCTTTGGTGATGAACGGTACACTGAATTCGGTAAGTATTCAGACCTCTTCCATTTTCCATATTTTGTTACGTAACAGCCTTATTCTGAAATTGATTGAACTAAATGTTTTCCTCATCAATCTACACACAATACCCCATAATGACAAAGCGAAAGCTCAGGCACATCCTGTTTGTATTGATCGTCCTTGATATGTTTCAACAATTTGATTATACTGTATATACAGTATAAGGTCCCACAGTTAACAGTGCATGTCAGAGCAAAAAAAACAAGTCAGGATTGTGTCGAGGCACAGATCTGGGGAAGGGTACCAAACCATTTCTGCTGCATTGAAGGTCCCCAAGAACACAGTGGCCTCCATCATTCTTAAATGGAAGTAGTTTGGAACCTGAAAGACACTTCATAGAGCTGGCCGCCCAGCCAAACTGAGCAATCGGGGGAGCAGGGCCTTGGTCAGGAAGGAGACCAAGAACCCGATGGTCACTCTGACAGAGCTCCAGAGTTCCTCTGTGGAGAAGGACAACCATCTCTGCAGCATTCCACCAATCAGGCCTTTATGGTAGAGTGGCCAGACGGAAGCTCCTCCTCAGTAAAAAGCACATGACAGCCCGCTTAGAGTTTCCCGAAAGGCACCTAACGACTCTCAGACCATGAGAAACAAGATTCTCTGGTCTGATGAAACCAAGATTGAACTATTTGGCCTGAATGCCAAGCGTCACGTCTGGAGAAAACCTGGCAACATCCCTACGGTGAAGCATTGCTGTGGGGAAGTTTTTCAGTGGCAGGGACTGGGAGACAAGTTTGGATCGAGGAAAAGATGAACAGAGCAAAGTACAAAGAGATCCTTGATGAAAACCTCCTCCAGAGCTCTCAGGACCTCAGACGGGGCGAAGGTTCACCTTCCAACATGACAATGACCCTAAGGACACAGCCAAGACAACGCAGGAGGGGCTTCGGGACACGTCTCGGAAGGTCCTTGAGTGGCCCAGCCAGAGCCCGGACTTCAACCTGATCGAACATCTCTGGAGAGACCTGAAAATAATTGTGCATCGACGCTCCCCATCCAAACTGACAGAGCTTGAGAGGATCTGCAGAGAAGAATGGGAGAAACTCCCCAAATACAGGTGTGCCAAGCTTTTAGTGTCATACCCAATAAGACTTGAGGATGTAATCGCTGCCAAGGTGCTTCAACATAGTACTGGATAAAGGGTCTGAATACTTATGTAGATTTGATATTTCCGGTTTTTATTTTTAATACATTTGCAAACATTTCTAAAAACCTGTTTTTGCATTGTCATTATAGGGTATTGTGTATAGATTCATGAGGGGTTTAAAAAAAACAAAACGATTTTAGAATAAGGCTGTAACATAACAAAATGTGGAAAAAGTCAAGGGGTCTGAATATTTTCTGAATGCACTGCACATGATGCATTTATTGTCATCTCCCTATCAGATCATTGCATGCTGTGACATGGGCATTGGATTGTGCCACGCATCTTCAAGCTTCCTGACTGAATACTGGGGTCTTCTGTGGTTCTGGAGGCAAGGGCCTTACCTGGGAGTACAACAACAGTCTCTCTGTCTCACAACCATTCTGTCAACTACCCTCAAATTCCACTCAAATTCATACCTACTGCTATTGATGCAAGCACCGACTTATATTCACTTTGTCAAATATTTAATCTTGTCTTGGATATATATTTAGTTAATTAAGTTTTGATAAAAGTCTGGGAGACTTTGCAAGGAGGAGACCGCATGAGTTAGAGTGAGTACAGTAAACCCAATTCAACCACGGGCCCTGGATAATATGCCAGCATCACACAAGCAGACTGCCATAGTGAAGGAGGTTTCCATCAAATCAAATTAAATCAAACTTAATTTGTCACATGCGCCGAATAAAACAAGTGTAGACCTTAACGTTAAATGCTTATTTACAAGCCCTCAACCAACAGTGCAGTTCAAGAAAGAGTTCAGAAAATATTTACCAAATTAACTAAAGTAAAAAATTATAAAAAGTAACACAATAAAATTAGAAGTAACAAGGCTTTATAGAGGAGCTACTGGTACTGAGTCAATGTGCAGGGGTACAGGTTAGTCGAGGTAATTTGTACATGTACGTAGGTAGGGGTGAAGTGACTATGCATAGATAATAAACAGCAAGTAACAGCAGTGTAAAAAACAAATGGAAGGTTGTCAATGTAAATAATCCGGTGGCCATTTGGTTAATTGTTCAGCAGTTTTATGGCTTGGGGGTAGAAGCTGTTAACGAGCCTTTCGGTCCTAGACTTGACGCTTCGGTGCTGCTTGCCGTGTGGTAGCAGAAAAAACAGTCTATGACAAGGGTGACTGGAGTCTTTGACAATTGTTTGGGCTTTCCTCTGACACCACCTAGTATATAGGTCCTGGATGGCAGGAAGCTTGGTTCCAGTGATGTACTGGGCCGTATGCACTACCCTACCGCGCAGTTACCATACCAGGCGGTGATGCAACCGGTCAGGATGCTCTCGATGGTGCAGCTGTATAACCTTTTGAGGATATGGGGAGCATTGCCAAATCTTTTCAGTCTCCAGAGGTGGAAAATGTGTTGTCGTGCCCTCTTCACGACTGTCTTGGTGTGTTTGGACCATGATAGTTTGTTGGTGATGTGGACACCAAGGAATTTCAGTCTGTCTCTGTAGCACCTGGAGAAAGATGCATAGAGGTGGTGAGTGTGCTTGAAAGAGAGAGCCCTCAACCCTGACCTACCACTGGCCCTCTAGTCACAGTCTTTTTGACAGGGAGTTACTCCAGGAGTATACCCTTGCATGGTACATAGGGCTTCGCTATGTCTTATATGAGTGTAGTACTAGCTCTTGAAATGGTAAAATGCAATGTAAAGGAAAGATAATATCATAACTTACTGGCACGGAGTGCTCCATGTTCTTGCTGATAGCAAGCCTCAACCTGGATGCAGAGACATTTCCTACCTTAGATTAAGGTTGCATCCTACTTTGCCAAGCTCCAATAAATCAGATTACAAACCTGCAAAGATTAACAAACGAAATTGGTACCTGTACTTAGGATTCATGTATCAGTTTGCCTACTTTATGGTTCATGCCTGTAAATGACAACAGTTCGATCGTCACTAGTTACCACAGCCACAAGGACATTCTTCCCGACTATTTTGTAAATGTTTCTTCGTTAAATCACATTTTAAGCCTAACCTAATCACACAGATAACCTTACACCTAACCTTGAATTAAGATAAAATGCAATGGTTTGTTTTCATGATTTTTCACGATTTGGCATATTTGGACTTTGTGGCTGTGGTAACTAGTGGAAATGCCATGCACACCATTTTGTGATAACAGTTACTACAAATGAAATGACATCCATGTGAATTCATAGCTAAGATATTATTTATATTATGGCACCATGTATAATTTATAACGTGAGCTAGCTAGACAACATGCATTATTTCTGACATGCCACGATCCAGCATACTTTACATCTGACAGATATTTAGCTACTGTAGATATCTAGATAATGTTTATGATAATTGCAGCTAGTTCATTATCTAGCTAGCTAACTAGATAAGTGTAAAATGCAGCTAGCTAGCTAACCAACTATGCAGTTAAAAAAGACACTCAATCAACTTACCATACTTTTCTGACCAATTAGGCATTACTTCTGACTCCTAGGTTGAAAACGATATGCCGGTGGTCCCTTGTCAAAAGAAACCCACTCTCACACTGCCATCTGATGTAGCCAGGCAGTCAATGGCTCAGCGTTACAAAAGTATTCACCTTCAGCCCAGAAGTACTGTATATAATCGATTATATCTTTAATTTACAATGTTGGATTGAAAAAAAAGTGACATATCAGATTCATACATATATGCACTTCTCATTATTGAAACATGGCCTTTAACAGATGTGCATTGTTAAAAGTTAATTTGTGCAATTTCTTTCCTTATTAATGCATTTGAGCAGATCAGTTGTGTTGTGACAAGGTAGGGGTGGTATACAGACTAAGTCCATGTTATTGCAAGAACAGCTCAAATTAGCAAAGAGAAACGACAGTCCATCATTACTTTAACACATTAAGGTCAGTCAAGAACTTTGAAAGTTTCTTCAACTGCAAGTACTATGATGAAACTGTCTCTCATGAGGACCGCCACAGGAAAGCAAGACCCAGAGTTACCTCTGCTGCAGAGGACAAATTCATTAGAGTTACCAGCCTCAGAAATTGCAGCCCAAATAAATGCTTTACAGAGTTCAAGTAACAGACACATCTCAACATCAACTCTTCAGAGGAGACTGTGTGGTCGAATTGCTGAAAAGAAATCATTACTAAAGGACACCAACAAGAAAAAGAGACTTGCTTGGGCCAAGAAACACGAACAATGGACATTAGACCGGTGGAAATCCCACATTTTAGATTTTTGGTTCCAACCGCCGTGTCTTTCTGAGATGCAGAGTAGGTGAACGGATGATCTCCGCATGTGTGGTTCAAACTGTGAAGCATGGAGGAGGAGGTGTGATGGTGTGGGGATGCTTTGCTGGTAACACTGCCAGTGATTGATTTAGAATTCAAGGCACACTTAACCAGCATGGCTACCACAGCATTCTGCAGCGATATGCCATTCCATCTGGTTTGCGCTTAGTGGGACTATCATTTATTTTTCAACAGGACAATGACCCAACACACCTCCGGGCTGTGTAAGGGCTATTTGACCAAGAAGGAGAATGACAGAGTTCTGAATCATCAGATGACCTAAATAAATTGAGATGGTTTGGGATGAATTGGACCGCAGAGTTGCGGAAAAGCAGACAATAAGTGCTCAGCATATGTGGGAACTTCTTCAAGTCCATTGGAAAAGCATTCCAGGTGAAGCAGGTTGAGAGAATGCCAAGAGTGTGCAAAGCTGTCATCAAGGCAAAGGGTGGCTACTTTGAAGAAAATATATTTTGATTAACACTTTTTTGGTTACTACATGATTCCATATGTGTTATTTCATAGTTTTGATGTCTTCACTATTATTTTACAATGTAGAAAATAGTAAAAATTAAGAAAAACTGTTGAATGAGTGTGTCCAAACATTTTACTGTTACTGTAGAAAAACACATATGCAAATGACAGTTGATACAGTCTTAAGGCCCTCTGATCATGAGGCCAAATCATTTTGAAGGATCTATTCATGTTCTGTTCATTTGTTCATTTGTTTTGTTTGTTTATCTATCTGCCAGGGTACGGAGAAGGTTTTACAGTGTACAGTATGTGTCACTCTTACTCCCCCATACATCCTCAGGCTGTATTGGATGAATGCAATAACCTCACCAGAAGTACTCGGGGGAAAGAATAATGCCACATAAATGTTTGCCACTCAGACATTCTGTCCTGAAAAACCTCAGAGGCTGGTATTTTCTTGTTATAAGTCTGTCCAGTATGTTCATACCCGGGCAAATTAACAGAGTAAATGGAATGAAAGAGATATGGAATGGATGGCCAATGTGAATTCTCTTTACACTTTACATTCTTCTCCAGACATTTTTTTCTCAGAGAAAAGATACAAAATGCCATTGATTGCAGCACGCACCATTGAGACACACAGGCTGGCTGTAGAAATAGAATTGTGTTTACACACTGTAGTCCCAATTCACTGAGAAGGACGTCATTGAAGAAACTACAAAATGTCTACGCTCCTAGCCGAAGGCTTCTATGGCACGGTAGTGTTCCACATAGAATAGAATGCTCTCATCGGAGATCCAGTCTCCCATTTATAACACTCCGTTAGTGAAATACACTTGGTCAGCTACACGTTTTTCTATGGCTGAATCAAACTCTCAGATCATTTAGAAATGAGCATGCTAGGTGTCTGTCTGTATGGTGAGACGTGCCTAACCCACATGAGCAGACAGTTATATTCTCTTTCTGCCTCTGCTCGAGCTGGCTTGCTCTGCATGAGTAGGACATTATTCCTCAACAAGATATATTGTGATTATGTAGTGTTCCACTACCACTGATACATTTCCTCCCAAGTAGCCCCGTTTTAATTGTCTGTGCAAGATAAAATGTCAGCAGCACAAAAAGAGTGCTTATATACACACTCCACTCCTTATGCACACTCTGCTCCTCCAGCTGAGAGGTAAAACAAATCTTGGTAATCCTGAGAGAAGTTGGAGAAAAAGAGGAAGTCAAAAACATGGCTGCCAGAGTAGGTCAATATAATCTGGAGTCTGGGATTAAGGGAATGTCATTCGGGTGTATGTGTGTAAGGGAGTAAGAGTGTGGGTGGGGGTGGGGGGGTAAGTGTATGGCTTATATGTGGGAAATTATATACAGTATGGATGGTATGTGTGTTGGTGGTGACAGGTCGAACCCATGGACTGAAGGGGATCTGTAGGGAGCTGTGTTCTGCTGTTACCCATGCTGCATCCTCTAGGGCTCTCTCTACCCGATGCAATGGCATCTGCTCTGCTCAAACCTACACAAGGACAGCCCTGCTGCAGGAGGGGAGGCTCAGAATATATCGCATGTCCCTGAGAACCACAGGAAATCTGCAAAGGTTTACAGAAAAGCTGCTCATCAGCAATGGTCCAGACGGAGGAAGGGTCAGTGCATGTGAACATGCTGCTCACAGGGGAGAGGCTGGCAGACAGACAGACAGACAGCTGAGGGTGCCAGTGTGAAGGGCACAGATCATTAGAGTGCACCAAGGACCTGCATCTATACATAGATCAGAAACACTGTTGGATTGCAAACACTCCGCTGTTAGGCCTTCAATAACATTCTTCCCATATTAGGCCTGGAGGCATTCATTCAGCCTTCAGACGGCCTTGTTCAAGATTCCAAGTAATTATGTCTACAGCCTCCATGAGAAGAGTTTATGGTGCATCCAATAATTTCATAGACCACTTACAGATTGGCACAGTCCGTGCTTTCTTTTGTATTGGCTTTAGGAGGCCAAGAAAGCCTTTCAGTCCCGTTATAAAACCATACGTTTGAGAGTGTCTTGTAACATTTCATTGGACCTTCACTATAGCCCGGACACCTCCATACATTAGTAATGAGTACCCTGCAGGCCTGGCTGTAGAGCTGAGTGGTTCTGTGAGGTCCTAGGGCCTCTGCTGTTCTCAGTCTGACATGGCCTGCAGGCTGCTCAGGGCCACTGTACAGAATTCACCAGCACCAGCCAACCTAGCCTTCACCTCAACCACATACAGTGGCTTGCGAAAGTATTCACCCCCTTTGGCATTTTTCCTATTTTGTTGCCTTACAACCTGGAATTAAAATAGATTTTTGGGGGGTTTGTATCATTTGATTTACACAACATGACTACCACTTTGAAGATGCAAAATATTTTATATTGTGAAACAAATAAGACAAAAAACTGAAAACTTAGCTCTACTTTGTAGAGCCACCTTTTGCAGCAATTACAGTGGCAAGTATTTGGGGGTAGGTCTCTATAAACTTGGCACATCTAGCCACTGGGATTTTTGCCCACTTTTCAAGGCAAAACTGCTCCAGCTCCTTCAAGTTGGATGGGTTCCGCTGGTGTACAGCAATCTTTAAGTCATACCACAGATTCTCAATTGGATTGAGGTCTTGGCTTTGACTAGACCACTCAAGTGTTGCTTTAGCAGTATGCTTAGGGTCATTGTCCTGCTGGAAGGTGAACTTCCATCCCAGTCTCAAATCTCTGGAAGACTGAAACAGGTTTCCCTCAAGAATTTCTCTGTATTTAGCACCATCCATCATTTCTTCAATTCTGACCAGTTTCCCAGTCCCTGAAAATGAAAAACATCCCCATAGCATGATGCTTCCACCACCATGCTTCACTGTGGGGATGGTGTTCTCGGGGTGATGAGAGGTGTTGGGTTTGCGCCAGACATAGGGTTTTCCTTGATGGCCAAAAAGCTCAATTTTAGTCTCATCTGGTCAGAGTACCTTTTTCCATATGTTTGGGGAGTCTCCCACATGCCTTTTGGCGAACACCAAACGTGTTTGCTTACTTTTTTCTTCAAGCAATGGCTTTTTTCTGGACACTGTTCCGTAAAGACTAGCTCTGTGGAGTGAATGGCTTAAAGTGGTCCTATGGACAGATACTCCAATCTCCGCTGTGGAGCTTTGCAGCTCCTTCAGGGTTATTGTTGTCTCTCTTATTGTCTCTTTGTTGCCTCTCTGGTTAATGCCCTCCTTGCCTGGTCCGTGAGTTTTGGTGGGCTGCCCTCTCTTGGCAGGTTTGTTGTGGTGCCATATTCTTTCAATATTTTAGTAATGGATTTAATGGTGCTCCGTGGGATGTTTACAGATATTTTTTTATAACCCAACCCTGATCTGTAATTCTCCACAACTTTGTCCCTGAACTGTTTGGATAGCTTCTTATTCTTCATGGTGCAGCTTGCTTGGTGGTGCCCCTTGCTTAGTGGTGTTGCAGACTCTGTGGCCTTTCAGAACAGGTGTATACTGAGATCAATCATCATTTCACACTTAGATTTCACACAGGTGGACTTTATTTAACAAATTATGTGATTTCTGAAGGTAATTGGTTGCACCAGATCTTATTTAGGGGCTTCCTAGAAAAGGGGGTGACTACATATGCACGCACCACTTTTCCATTGTTTTTTTTGTTTGAATTTTTTAAAACAAGTTGTGTATACCCATTACATGAAATCCAAATAAAAATCAATTTAAATACAGGTTATAATGGAACGGTCACGCCCTGACCATAGAAAGCTGTTTATTCTCTATGTTGGTTATGTCGGGGTGTGATTAAGGGTGGGTTATCTAGGGGAATTATATGTCTATGTTGGCCTGGTATGGTCCCCAATCAGAGGCAGCTATTAATCGTTGTCTCTGATTGGGAATCATATTTAGGCAGCCATTTCCCCATTGTGCTTTGTGGGATCTTGTCTAGGTATATTTGCCTGTGAGCACTACGCTGAGCTTCACGTTTCGTTTGTTCGCTTTATTGTTTTTGTTCTTTTAGTTTCACTTCCAAATAAAGGATGGAAACATACCACGCTGCATCTTGGTCCACTCCTTATAACGATCGTGACAGCAATAAAAAGGAAAAAGTCGAAGGGGGATGAATACTTTGCAAGGCACTGTATCCATGAGTTATTTACTAAGATTAGGCAGAGAGAGGCCTGTCTCTCTAGGGCAGCTGATGACCTTACATCTCAGAGACAAAGACAGCTATTTACACAGACATCCTGTGTTAAGCAATGCCCCACAGGGATACTACTTAAGGTGGACATCCATATACACATGTGTTAAATGCTGTGTGTGGCATCAGAAAGAGGTAAAGAATATGCTGCTAATGTGTTGTATCGCTTTTTGGTAATATCTGCATAGATATGACGTATTAGGTTATATCTAATACTGTATGCCTTTCATACTAGCTAATGTTCCTCAGCCCATCTATCTCATCTAATATTGATATATTGCTCTGGTTCTCATCCAGTGTGCTGTATGGTAACCATGTCAGGTGAGTGAGAAAATGTAGTTAATTTTTGTGTTTTCCAAGAGGTGGGCAAGTGAATTCACATGTAAAGGAATAATAAAGGATGGTTGATTCTAGTCATGGTGGAAAATGTCCTTTTGACTTCTCAGACAAGGTCAGGGACTCTAATTGTCTCCCTGCAAATTTTAAGAAACCCATTTTTAAATGGCTGCTCATGAAATGAATTGGGAGTAGTCAATTTCTTCAGTTAGCATGAATGAAAAGATGTCTGGGTGGTACATACAGTAAGCTAGTATTTTCTGAAACCCTGTCGGAGCACACTGTTCAATGGTACATCTGATATCACCTCATCCTCGCCCACTCTTGTGGAGAGGAGAGATGAGGAGCCTGGCAGCGACACTGCTGAGAGCAAAGTCATCAAATTTACTTATCAAGGCCACATCTTAAACAGCTATGTAATCCTGCTATCTCCGCCACCATCGCCTCCCCTCCTATCTCCCCACACTGCTTCTGTATTCCGGTATTCCAGTAAGTCACCATGCACGGTATCGGCAGTCACTCCCTTCAGATTGGGTTCAGTCGTTCAGAGGCTCCCACAAACATCAAGCCTTGACAAATGGAAGAGAGAGAGATTGGAAAAACAGCCAGGGGGGATGTGGCACCTGTTACAAAGGAGAGGCTGCATGTGTTTGTTGAAAGAGTGGAGGGGTGTTGTAAACATTGATGGCCCAGGGAAAAGGGCAGGTTGGATGGGAGGACAACCAGGTTGTTATTAAGATGAGGGGATCTGCAGGAGGCATCTCTAAAGAGATGGGCGGTCTGCGAGATTTTAGAGGGATGGGAAGGAATTGGATGCAGGGAGAGAGATAGCAATAGAGAGACATTCTATTAGAGAGAGAGAGGGAGAGAGAGAGAGAGAGAGAGAGAGAGAGAGAGAGAGAGAGAGAGAGAGAGAGAGAGAGAGAGAGAGAGAGAGATGAGAGGATTTGAGATTCTATTTGCATGTACTGTATATTGTGCATCATCCTCATAGTCTGCCCCCACACTCTCTTCTGCAGCAGATTGAGCAGGGCAGCAGCAGCCCAGGCTGATATGAGAGGATCCTGACACTCCTGTGTTTAATATGATCCGGGCAGATAGCTAGCTTTGTGGGGCAGTGGGGAGTCCCGGCAGCCCCCTCAGGGTAATACATCTGACGTCTAGCCATCACTCACCAGGCCTGGACCACAATCTAAATTATATGAGGGTCAAAACTGCTTGGAAATCTTCCACAGTATCCTACTGAGCAAACCCATTCTCTGTAATTCTAATCATCAGATAAAATGTGTGTGTGTGGATGGGGGGGGGGGGGGGGTGTCAGCCTAGGCATGTTAAACTATGTATAAATGTAATTATATCCCTGGAATGGAACACTGTAAAGACTTGAGGATGCAATTAGGCTCCCATTGAATAACTCATCCTCTCTGGCAACAACAAATTGCATTAAAATGGACTGTGTATAGTCCTCTACCATGCGGCATTAAGATTAACGCTGGGGAAGTTAATAGTGTGTCATCTCTTGAGTCTACCCCCATCTCTAATATAAGATTAGAGAGGGAGAGAGAGGGAGCAAAGGATGGAGTATAAAAAACATGTTGGTTTTCTCCTCTCAGCATCTGCTCTTCCAGCTGGGACAGGACCTCAGCTATTCATCAGGCTCCAAAGTGCTGCCTGCACATATTCATCTCACTCAAAGGTCACCCCAATAAAACACCAATCTGCAATGCTCTCGCTGTTTTTAAAACCTCCTCATTTCCAAATATGTGCAACTTCTAAGCCAACCTCATTTACATACAGCCTGGCCCAGAAATAGGGACCACATGCTATTTGCATCATTCATCCTGTTCTGTGTTTCTACTCTCTTGTTGTTCGCCAGACCTCTCGGCGATGTATTTTACCTCAAGTAATTAAAACCTCCATTCTACCGACTTCATGCTATTCAATTGAAGCAACTGATTTCAACTAAGCCACCTCTCATTCCAGACTGCTCTCCTAGCTGGCTGGCTAATGGGTTGTGGAGAAACCACTTACTCATCTCTTCATACGAGCCTCATTGGGCTAAGCTATAAACGGTAGCCTGAGACACTTCTTCACACTCAACCTTACACTGACTCATTCATCAGGGCTCTGTGCAGAATGTGAGCGTGAGTGCGAGGCACGTCTAGTTCACAGAGCTGATCCTGGAAAGCATGAGTTGACGTTCCAGTGTAACACTCCTTATCTGTGGGCTAGTAGAGTGAGCAGTGCTGCTCTGTGTCATAGGGCCCTGTCAGCTCCTCGCTGCTCCACAAGGCAGCTAAAGCATCGGAGAAACGTTCGCAAGCTCTGCATTATCCCCACAGTCCTTCCTTCCTGTAGGGGATTTAATGTGACACGTAACCACACATCATAATTATTTGCGATTCAGTGGATCGTACTGCTGATAATGAAGTGGTGTTGTCGTAGTAGGAACCCAACAAGTACGTTAATTCCTCACTAATGTCGCAGAGATATGTTGTAAAAGAAACACAATTTCTCAGTGAAACGATGTGGAAAATGGCCCGCAGTGAATGTAGCCTCTCTTTTTATTCCTCAAACCAAGGCTTCCTGCCAAATCTGTGAACTGAATCAGTCCACGGAGAATGTCTGTCATCAGACGCCAGACACAGAACTGGTGCAGAATAAAGAGTCATACCACCTTCTTAGGGACAGCAGCAATAGCATTCTGCTGCCATTACAGCTAGGCTATGCTTTATAAATATACTGCAGATGTAACAATTCAGCCAGTCTATGTAGCATTCATGGGTTGCACCTCTGTCACTCGGTCGCGTCACACCATTGTAAGGAATTTTTGCAAGATGCTCTCTGGCATATTGTCGCCCAAGAGTTTACTGGTGCCCAGTCATTCTTAAAGGGGGTAATGATTGTTGCGTCTGAACTACACCTTAAAGTCTTGGAAACACGACGACACTGTCACAGTAAGAAAATAATTGTGTCGTTCCACGAAATGGGTGTCATTTGTGTCCCTTTGATATTTTAAGTAGAAGTTATGCATCAATAGTGCCTTTCTTTAACAGCCTGTTATATTAAATGATGTGCACTTTAATATAGACCACATGGAGAAATCAATAAATCAGATTTTTTTATATGAGTAAAGGCTTGCTAAAGTGACTGAATTCTGCATTTTGACATGGTCCTCGATCAACCCAGTGTCACTTCTAGGAAGATTTCAACCCAAAAATGTCTCCAAGTTTCACCATCATTGTAAAGGCCTAGTTATTTTTGCTGCTGTCACAAACTGAAGATTGTTATGTATGTTCATGTCATTGGTGATGCATTTATGTCTGTCCATCATTGTAATAACTTATTTGGGATAGGGGCAGTATTTTCACGTCCAGATGAAAAGCATGCCCAAAGTAAACTGCCTGTTTCTCAGGCCCAGAAGCTAGGATATTCATATAATTAGTAGATTTGGATAGAAACCACTCTGAAGTTTCTAAAACTGTTTGAATTATGTATGTAAGTATAACAGAACTTATTTGGTAGGCGAAACCCCGAGGACAAACCAACCAGGAATTTTGTTTTTTGAGATCACTCTCTTTTCAATGAACTTTCATTGGGAATCTAGAATTCTAAGGCAGTTGCTTGCAGTTTCTATCACTTCCACTGGATGTCAACAGTCTTTAGAAATTGGTTGATGTTTTTCCTTTGTGTAATGAAGAAGTAGGGCTGTCCAGAACGAGGTCGAGTGAAGTGTATTGTTTGATAGAGGCGCGTGACCTGAAAGCACGCTCCACTCCGCTCCGCACAGTTTATCCCGTCTAAAATTGTATTTATTATTTACTTTAAAAAATACCTAAAGTTGTATTAGGAAAGTTGTTTGAAATGTTTGGACAAAGATTACAGGTAACTTATGAGATATTTTGTAGTCATGTTGCGCGAGTTGGAACCGGTGTATATTCTGAATCATACGCGCCAAATAAATGGACATTTTGGATATATAACGACAGAATTAATCGAACAAAAGGACCATTTGTGATGTTTAATGGACATATTGGAGTGCCAACAGAAGAAGATCTTCAAAGGTAAGGCATGCATTATAAATTATTTCTGACTTTTGTGTTGTGCCTGGTGGGTTGAATTATGATTTTCATGTGTATGTTTGATGGGGTGCTGTCCTCAGATAATAGCATGGTTTGCCTTTTTGAAATCTGACACAGCGGCTGGATTAACAAGAAGTTTATCTTTATACCTATGTATAACACTTGTATCCTTCATCAATGTTTATGATGAGTATTTCTGTAATTTGATTTGGCTCTCTGCAATTTCACCGGATGTTATTTGAGACAATGCATTACTGAACATAACGCGCCAATTTAAACTGAGGTTTTTGGACATAAAGAGTGACTTTATTGAACAAAACAAACATTTATTGTGTAACATGGAGTCCTGGGAGTGCCACCAGATGAAATTCATCAAAGGTTAGTGATTAATTTAATCGCTATTTCAGACTTTTGTGAGCCCTCTTCTTGGCTGTAAAATGTCTGTATAGTTTCGTGGCTAGGCGCTGTCCTAACATAATCGCATGGTGTGCTTTCGCCATAAAGCCTTTTTGAAATCGGACACTGTTGGATTAACAAGAAGATTATCTTTAAGATGGTGTATAATACTTGTATGTTTGAGGACTTTTAATTATGAGATTTCTGTTGTTTGAATTTGGCGCCCTGCAATTTCACTGGCTGTTGTCGCGGTGGGACGCTAGCGTCCCACAAATCCCACAAATGTTAAGGCCAACCCTCTTAAGCAAACAATTTACCCCTATAAAATGATGGACCATTCCACCAAGATAAATGATTCACTGCAGGTGATATCGTTTGGATCCTCTGAACAACATGGTGGAAAAGGAAATAAGTATTCTGTTTTTTGGTCTATTCATAATTGTTTGAAATGTTTTATTATTATCCTTGACTGAGGTGGTCGAGCTTGACATGTAAACCCTGTTCGCTCAATTGATGTTAGGAAAACTTTATTTTGATTTCACTTTCATTATGTGTGGAACGTATGTATAATTCCTAATTTCATGAACACGAGGTAGTTCCATGCTCTTCACCACATAAGGAGTAATGTTTTAGCTGCTCTATAGCTAAAACCTCAACCTTGTTCCCATTAACCCTTTCAAATGGCCCAACGGTGACACATGGTGTTCATGAAATTAGGAAATTATACACATGTTCCACACATAATGAAAGTTTTCCTAAAATCAATTGAGCGAACAGGGTTGACATGTCACTTCACATCCTATCGACATGTACCTATCGAAATAACCAGTAACCCCGCACACCCACTCGGTACCGGAACCCGGTGTTACTTTTGATAATTTTTTACTTTAGTTTATTTGGTAAATATTTTCTTAACTCTTCTTGAACTGCACTGTTGGTTAAAGGCTTGTAAGTAACCATTTCACGGTAAGGTCTACACTTGTTGTATTCGACGCGTTTGACAAATAAAGTTTGATTTGATCAGTTTGATATTATACAGTGCCTTTGGAAAATATTGAGACCCCTTGTCTTTTTCCACATTTTGTTAAGTTACAGCCTTATTCTAAAATGGATTAAATAAATAAACATCTCATTAATGTACACACAATACCCCATAATGACAACGCAAGAACAGGTTTTTTGACATTTTTGCACATTTATTTCACTTTTTTTTAACGTTTTTTTTTTACATAAGTATTCAGACTTGAAATTGTGCTCAGGTGCATCCTGTTTCCATTAATCTGGTCTGATGAAACCAAGATTGAGTTCTTTGGCCTGAATGCCAAGCATCACGTCTGGAGGAAACCTGGCACTATCCCCACGGTGAAGCATGGTGGTGGCAGCACCATGCTGTGCGGATATTTTTCAGTGGCAGGGACTGGGAGACTAGTCAGGATTGAGGCAAAGATGAATGGAGCAAAGTACAGATAGATCCTTGATGAAACCTGTTCCAGAGCACTCAGGACCTCACACTGGGGCAAAAGTTCACCTTCCAACAGGACAACGACCATAAGCACACAGCCAAGACAATGAAGGAATGGCTTCGGGACAAGTCTCTGAATGTCCTTGAGTGGCCCAGCCTGAGCCTGGACTTGAACCCAATCGAACATCTCTGGAGAGACCTTAAAAAAAGCTCTGCAGCAACGCTCACATCTAACCTGACAGAGCTTGAGAGGATCTGCAGAGAAGAATGGGAGAAACTCCCCAAATACAGGTGTGCCAATCTTGGAGCGTCAAACCCAAGAAGACTCAATGCTGTCATCGCTGCCAAAGGTGCCTAAACAAAGTACTGAGTAAAGGGTCTGAATAGTTGTGTGAACGTGTTATTTCAGTTTTTTATTTTTAATAAATTAGCATACATTCCTAAAACCATGTTTTGCTTTGTCATTATGGGGTAATTTGTGTAGATTGATGAGGTCAAAATATGTTTTATACATTTTAGAATAAGGCTGTAACGTAACAAAATGTGGACAAAGTCATGGGGTCTGAATTTTTTCTAAAGGCACTGTATGTGGGTTTATTTGCCCTAGGGGTATTTGTACAAGGGATATATTTATCTAAAAAATGCTTTTAAATAATACTAAGGCAGTTTAATAAGTGTATGTAACAGGGATGACAGACAGACAGTGTGGTACAACTTCAAATATAATGTTCTTAGCTCATAGGATTTTAAGGCCTGAATATTTAGTAGGCTAAACATATCCTCCATGCAAATTAATGTTGAAAGAAGATATATTTTGCATGTCAAAAAGGCACCCATTTTGTGAAACAAACCAACTAGTAGGACACAACCCAGTCATCACTATTACGTCATCACATTTGCTCCAGACTGGGGTTGCAAATGGATGGTATATTACTGGTAAACTACCCAATTTATGGGAACTTTCGAGGATTTTATGTAATTTATCACAAAACATCTAGTGGCCCTTTTGGGTTCTAAAGATTATCACAGGTGTCTGTAATTATCTCTGGCCCTCTGTGTGGTCTTATCACACGTTAAAATATATAAAATAATCAAATAAGCTAGATTTTTTTTAAATGACAAGCTGTAAAACATTACCCTAAATATAAACCATCAACTTTGTGAATTCTATTCATGTTTAATATGAGGGTTTCAGCATGAAATGTCCTTCATATTTTTTTTCACACTTTTATTTTTTAAATTTTGTCTGTCTTTGTTGTAAATGTTTTTGCGACAAACTGTTGGCAATTGTGAAAAAAGTAAATAGTTGCGCCCCTGCGGAAATCTGTCATGGATCCCCCCGGTACTGCTGCTTATTCCGTTCACCAGCTCCTGAGGTCTACGTCACCGGCCTTCTAGGCGTCACTGAACTGGATCATCACCACCAACCCGGACTGTCTTGTCTCATTATGCACACCTGGTTCCCACTCCCCCTGATTGTTCCCCATTGTCCTTGTCGGTTATTGTTACCATGTCCGTTGGTCCTGTGAGCACCTGTGCTGTTGTATCGGCTTACATGCTACGTGTTATTGTGCACTTGTTTTACGGGTCTCGTCCCGTGTATTATTTAGAGGTTTACACCTTGTTTGTTTGAGTGGAGTAAATAAACCCCCTATTACATATTCCTGCACCTGTCTCCAATCATTAGACAACGTGACAAAATCGAATTAACATAATACATGGGCTGCGTCTCAATCCACCACTTCCACCGTTATCGCCCTTCCACACCTGCGGTGAAAGGTGGCAGAGCTAGAGCGGTGCTTGTCAGACCTTGAGACATCCTGAAAATCGGTCTTCTCACAAAATCGTATGTAGCATCCGAACGGTATGGCCTACAAACTATAAAGATCCATCGCTCTATTGAAAAAAAAAGGGCCATTGTTGATTAGATGATTTTTTTCATTAACTAGTCTATTTTCTCTTGAACCATATTGTCTATCCACTAAATTCACAAACAATACGGTTACTGATGTAAAATATGAAGACTATATATATATATATATATATATATATATATATATGTATATTTTTTTTGTTATTTAAGTATAAATTACCAAACATACCATAGATTGCCTGTCAATTACCAAAGATTCTGATAACTTTGGTAAATTACCAGCAGCTTTGCATCCCTACTCAAGACAGATGGCAATGTTGTAATTAGCTAGCAAAGTTCATCAACAATACCCAGCATTAAAATCTGTCCTCTCCCCTCACTCTTAGAAAGCTAGCTGATGTTATACTACATCTGAATTAAATCTGGCGACATCACAAAGACAACAAGGTTTTCCCACCAATTATCTGCCCCCTCCAGAAATGTAATCGCGTTTCCAAGTCACCATAACCCACTTTAGACTTCAAGAGAACGCTCAGAACAATATTGTGACAAAATGTGCAACCCATGAGTAGATGGTACTGTAGATCGAGACATGACAAGCTGGATAAAATACACAGTGAGGTTGACGTTGCAAATGCAACGTCCAGTCGGAGCAGTGTACAGAATGCCCTAGGATGAGATTGACTTCTGGCTCTGAGGTGGGAGGACTGAGGAAGCACCACTCAGAGACAATAAACCAGCTCGATGCTGTGAATCTATAGCACTTCACTGGAATCCAGGCTACATTTCCATTCCTGGTTAACATCCCCCTCTCCTCTTATTGTTGCTGACAACACAGAGCTCTTTGAAGTGTCAAGGTGTGTTCACCTGTATTTATGAATGTGTATGTGCTGGGGATTAGAAGTGAAGCAATATAATAACATTATCGCTACAGTATACACAGTACAGTACAGCTCTATCAACACTAACTCACATGTGTTTCCTACAGACAATAAAAGGGAGAGACAAAATTATACATCTTTATATATTTTTCTCAATACTAATGCAGAGGTGTACAGTAACGTACTTTTTGTTGAGTTGAATGGATTTAATATAAAGCTTTTGACAAAAAACATTACTATTCAAAGTAAATAAACTAAATATAGGCCTACAGAGATATGACAAAATTAAATAACCTGTATATGGTACAGTAACTAAAGCATTCTCAATTCTCATTGTCATACCACCAACAAAGTGGTATCTTAGTATTTACATTGCTTGAAGCTGAGATGTGGTTAGAGCTGGCGGAAATGTTCAGGTCAGCACAGTTTAACTAAGGCCAATGTTTAGAAGAGATGGAACGAGCATGGCCGATTGCTGACTGGCATTGTAACAAGGAAATGTACATTTGTATCACTGTATGGACTTGACATGTGATAATGTGCCATGGTGGACAAAAAGCTGTACTGTCATAGTTTTCTCTAAAATTGTATTGTCACTAAATTCAAGTCCATTCAGGCCTAAATAGAAGGAATGGCTGTTCAAGCATAACACATTCAGTGTTATTCCTTGCTGGGAAATATGACTTTACATTTACGTCATTTAGCACACACTCTATTCCAGAGTGGCTTACAGGGGCAATTAAGGTTAAGTGCCTTGCTCAAGAACACATCAACAGACTGTTCACCTAGTTGGCATGGGGATTTGAACCAGCGACCTTTCGGTTAATGTTGCAACACTCTTAACCGCTAGGCTACCTTGCACCCTACCACTTGACATTTGCCTTCTACTAGTCATCTTTACAAAAACATTGAAAAGTAACAGACAAATATCCATGGGTCACAGCCTAAGATCAACAGTTGATAGAAAATGTCCAGCCATCACGCCTATGCAGACAGTCGGAGACAATGCGTGCACTTTGAGGCAACCTCCAGAATGAAGACAGCATCTCAGAGAAGACGTTCCCAGCCCACAGCGTGTCACTTTAATGTTGCTGCCTACTGGGCACAAATGTCAATTAAACGTCTATTCCACATTGGTACAACGTTATTTCATTGAAATTACGTGGAAACAATGTTGATTCAACCAGTATGTGCCCACTCGGTGCAGCCGTTGTAAGGGGGCAATGAAATTGTCTGTGATTAAAATATCCTGTACCCTTTCAGGAGAGGACATGGCATGGATATTGATTTGTTCCTCAGAAGTTTTGACGTTCCTGTTAATTTCTCCTTCTCTTCCCCTCTACGTTAAGGACACCTTGCTGACTGACGAGGATCAGAGCTGCATGGCTTCCCCACCAAATGACAGCACAGGGGCTATCCGTTAAACCACACAGGTAATCAAATCAGAGATTAACATGCCTGCAGAAGGACAATATGGTGTGCGTGTGCGTGTGCGTGTGTGTGTGTGTAACTGTGTGTGTACCTGTGTGTGCTTATGTCCAACATACTCATCTCTCTCTCTGGGGAGGCCTTGACAAGCCCTGTCAGGTGCTGTGTCCGTATTGACTGATCAGCAGGATGTGTTTGTATTCAGTGTGTGTGTGTGTGTGTGTGTGTGTGTGTGTGTGTGTGTGTGTGTGTGTGTGTGTGTGTGTGTGTGTGTGTGTGTGTGTGTGTGTGTGTGTGTGTGTGCAGAGCCTGCATTCGTATCGAGCGATAACCGCATGACGCGAGGTAAATCTGACCTGCCCCAGGAATCAGGGATTAATGGAGAGACCTGGCAGACAGTTTCCTCCTGTGCTTCAGTCAACACCCGCAGCCCTAGATTCTTCCTCCGTATTGTCAATATAGTCCTATTAATATGTGTGTGTTGGGGGCATTGTCTAAAGGTGTCAGACTTTATCCAGGGCAGACACAGCCAAGAAGACATGTTTTAAATAAATGATGCAGCAAAATATGTCTGTTAAAGTCAGCTGTGGATGATTCTAAGAGACGCTGGGTAATTTAAGCATTGTATTTTTAAACGTACATTTTGGGGGAGGGGGGGGGGGTTGGGAGGAGGGAGTGTGACTGGGCCATCCTTGAACTCAGAAATAATTGAAGATTTCCTTCTTTCTTTTCCTCCTTGGCTTTTAGTTGGGGATCCATTAGGACCAGGGGAAATTGATAATCTGAGAGGAAGGAGTCAATAATTCAGAAACCAATGTTTCCTGTGATGTGCACTCATTGAACTCTGATCCCTGTTGTTAATCTGCAACTTGATGGATACCTCCATTCTGAACGCTTACTCTCAGTAACCACACACATAGGTAGGCCAACACACACACACACACACACACACACACACACACACACACACACACACACACACACACACACACACACACACACACACACACACACACACACACACACACACACACACACACACACACACACACACACACACACACACACACACACACACACACACACTCCCCATACTACAGTAGATAAATCTCATTAATCAACACTTCAATCAGTGTAGATGAAGGGGAGGAGACAGGATAAATAAGGATTTTTAAGCCTTGAGACAATTGAGACATGGATTGTGTATGTGTGCCATTCAGAGAGTGAATGGTAAAGACAAAATATTTAAGTGCATTTGAATGGGGTGTGGTAGTAGGTGCCTAGTGCACCAGTTTGAGTGTGTAAAGAACTGCAATGCTGCTGGGTTTTTCATGCTCAACAGTTTCCTGTTTGTATCAAGAATGGTCCACCACCCAAAGGACATCCAGCCAAACTGACACAATTGTGGAAAGCATTGGAGTCAACATGGGCCAGCATCCCTATGGAAATCTTTCAAAGTTTTTTTCGAGTTATATGCCCCGACAAATTTAGGCTGTCTTCAGTCCTTTTTGGAATCACTTTTATTTTATGAATGTGGATGCTTCCATGATTATGGATAATCCTGAATGGATTGTAAATAATGATGAGTGATAAAGTTACAGAGGGTCAAAGATCATATGCCCAGGACATGTTAACCTCCCCTGTTATTGGTAATGGTGAGAGTTCAGCATGTCTTGGGGTTATATTTGTTATATAATTTTGGAAAAAGTATTTCAATTTATCAGGGGGTTGCCGCACCTCCAGCACCCCTACTTCCCGTGGCTATGGTAAGCACTACACCATCAAAGGATATTACACTGTCTAGTATAGTATGCTACAGTATACTACACAATTCTATAGTAAGCACTTCACGATCGTTAATAAATATGTTGAAATATAGGTCAAATGTGATAGTCTGCCTATAACTCCATTCCTGCCTATAACTCCAACTCCATTCCATTCAGAGTTTAGAGAAATTAATCAAATAAGAAAAGAGCTGGTTAATGCACTCGGCCCGCCCCAACAGTCAGAATCCACTACTGTGTTGCGGCATACTGCATACTTTTTACTAAACAATAATTGCTAAATACTAAGTATGCAACGATGAGTACATAGCATGCAGTTGAAATCAAATCAAATTACATTTTATTGGTCACATACAGATGGTTAGCAGATGTTATTGCGAGTGTAGCGAAATGCTTGTGCTTCTAGTTCCGACAGTGCAGCAGTATCTAACATGTAGTCTAACAATTCCACAACAACTACCTAATACACACAAATCTAAGTAAAGAAATGGAATAAGAATATATACATATACATATATGGATGAGCAATGACGGAGCGGCATAGGCAAGATAAGTATGTAGTACGCTAGTACAGATATAGGTCCCCAAAGCACACTCATCCCTGGGTCGCTCCTCTTTTCAGTTCGCTGCAGCTAGCGACTGGAACGAGCTGCAACAAACACTCAAACTGGACAGTTTTATCTCAATCTCTTCATTTAAAGACTCAATTATGGACACTCTTACTGACAGTTGTGGCTGCTTATGGGGTTCACCTTGGGGTCATGATAGGGGCTGCACCAAATGATTGCTGTTTTATAATAATTGATTATGCTTATGTTGTATTAATAGAAGGGGAGGGCTATAAGACCCCCCTTCACTACATATATAGGGTCCTGGACTACAGATTAGCAATTTATTCATTATATGGTTTAATACTGTTCCACAGTTCTTTTCTAGTCTCTGCCTCTTACAAGAAACAGTCTGAGCAGATGTGTGAGCCATTGCATGTGTGAGCCATTGTCAAAACAGGGTGTCTGTGAGAAAGCGCCTCAAGGCTAAAAGAGATACATGGACACAGACCCCTACGGAGTAAATAAATAAGAAACAAGTCAGACACACGGGAATGGGAAATTACTGCTGAGCCCTTAGAAAACACTGGACTATTGTTTCCCCCTGCAAGTTTGTATAACTGTATATGCATGGGCTTTGTCTCATGAGATAGACGGTGTTGACGTAGGCAGTTACATCACTAGGGGTTGACTGCAAGTATATTAAAGCAACTTTGACCTTTTTTATTTGCAGAATTTACTCTGAAACATGCGTGCTGTGTTTCCATTGTCAACTTCTGTCTGCAGTTGCATTAATACAGGTTTAATTGATTTAGTTAAAGAAGATATTGTCTGATTGCTGATTTCACCAATAAGCCAATGATTGACAAGGAACAAGGAACCTACCCCAACACTGCTTTGTGTGATGTATTGTTGTCTCTACCTTCTTGACCTTTGTGCTGTTGACTTTGCCCAATAATGTTTGTACCTGTCACGTTCCTGACCTTATTTCCTTTGTTCAGTCTTGTTTAGTTGGTCAGGATGTGAGCTGAGTGGGCATTCTATGTTATGTGTTTCTATATTGGGTTTATTGTTTGGCCTAGTATGGTTCTCAATCAGAGGCAGGTGTTTGTCATTGTCTCTGATTGGGAACCATATTAAGGTTGACTGTTTTCACTGTTTGTTTGTGGGTGATTGTTGCCGTGTCTGTGTTTGTTCGCCACACGGTACTGGTTTCGTTCGTTTGTTCACGTCGTTTATTGTTTTGTAGTTGTCAAGTGTTCTTCGTGTTCGTCTTCGTTTAATATATTAAAGTATGTATTCAAACCACGCTGCGCTTTGGTCCGACCCTTGCTCCTCCTCAGACGAGGTGGATTACGACGAGCGTTACAGTACCCTGTTTTTGTGCTGCTATCATGTTGTGTTGCTACCATGTTGTTGTCATGTTGTGATGCTACCATGCTGTGTTGTCATGTGTTGCTGCCTTATTATGTTGTCTTAGGTCTCTCTTTATGTAGTGTTGTGTCTCTCTTGTTGTGATGTGTGTTGTCCTATATTTGTATTGTATTTATTTTTTTAATCCCAGGCCCCGTCCCTGATGGAGGCCTTTTGCCTTTTGGTAGGCCGTCATTGTAAATAAGAATGTGTTATTAACTGACTTGTCTAGTTAAATAAAAAAATATATAAATTAAAGGTATTCCGACACGGCCAGTGTGAAGTATAGTATCCTACAGTATACTACAAAATGGTAAAGTAAGTACTACACATGATCGAGGGATACTACAGAGTGTTGTATATTATTATACAGTTTACTAAATAATACCAAATAATTCTATAGTAAACTGTAGTACTTTTTTGTGTGTTGGCTATCTGGTGAGATTCCTGCCGAGCTGTCACTCAAATGATAAATGAACTTTCCCACGGCCGCCTCAGCACTCCTTGTCTTTCCATGAGAGCTATTTCACCCTACTCAGCCCTGCAAAAGCTTAGGAATATCTCAAACACACAGATGCCCAAACCACCAGACATACCCCTTGTTGAAATGTGTGTCTACTAAGTGTCTACTAATCAAATCACTTAGTCTTACATTAATGGGCTTATTAAACTGCTGCATCTGCTGGCGTCCTCTGGACCTGAGTACCCGGATGGATTAAAATCAACAACAACAGCAACATAACAAAGTGTGTGTGTGTGTGTCTGTGTGTATATGTGTGTGTGTGTGTCCGCCCAAACAGCACAGTGAGTTGACCATTAATATGCGTGGCAGAGGAGCTTCTCACCAGAGAGCGACAGTATAATAGATTGTGATGATGTGGCGAGACGTGGGATAATGTTTTTGATCACGTGGACTGGAAGATATTCCAGGTCGCCTCTGGAGATAACATGAATGAATACGCCGACTCAGTCACCAGATTCATCAAAAAATGCAGATAATGTGATAGCGTTATAGTCTTTCAAAACGTTCCTGAATCAAAAAAATGTAGTGATAGCAGCCTTGCAGGAATACTGAAAGAGAGAGATGCTGCTTATAAACAGGGCAAGGTGACCGGGGACAATAGTTATGTTAAGCAGTACAAATAAGACCTATACAGATCGATCAAGATGGCAAAACACAAGTTTAGAGACAAAGTGGAGGAGGAATTCAGCGGGTCGGACACAAGGCATATGTGGCAGGGGCACCTAACGATCACAGGTTATAAAAAGAAAGCCAGCCACATCGCGGTCACCAATGCCACCCTACAAAAGGAACTAAAGACCTTTTCTAACGATTCGAACAAAATGACCCTGAGCTGCCGAGGAGAGCCCCCGATGACAACATGGGCTACCCACTCAGTCTCCACTGAGGACATATGTTAATCTGTGCTACAGACCCGTTCTGGCTCTGTGTGGGGCTAGAAGGGACAAGGATACACAGGTGGGCCTGGAGCAGAGTGGCAGAGGGTGGGCAGGAACCAGAAAGCCAAGCCTCACTCAGAGAAAGTGGAGGAAGCACTGCTCTAGAAGGTCAATAGTATCCCTAAGAAAGCATGTATAGTACAATGTATTAGCCATGGTACTATATTAGCTCTATCGACTGCTGACTATGAGGCAAGTTAGCGTTTTTCATCCTGAATCTTGTTCTGGAGGCAAACTCTGCATGGTGGCCACCGGCTTGCATAGCTGCAAAGTCATAAAATCAGATTTTAAACCTAACACTATCTTTTTTATTTTAATTTACCCCCTTTTTTGTGATATCCAATTGCAACCGTGTATCATCTCTGATTCAGGAACATTTTGAAAGACTATATTGCTATCACGTATTCATTCATGTTATCTCCAGAGGCGACCCGGAACATATTCCAGTCCACATGATCGAAAACATTATCCCGCGTCTCACCACTCATGACAATAAACGTCAACCTGCAACTGTTGGAGAAGTAGAGCATATCTTTTTTTTATGTGTCTGATGATGGCGCTAAACCAAATAAGTTTTGTTCTCTACTTGTTCTTCATGTGTGTAATCCACAACAGGGTTTTAACGTGAGATGTTATGTATTGACCTGTAAATAATGCTCTTTGTAATTATTTATCTTCCACGAGCAAACCCCCTAAACCATCATATTGATCTACACATTGTTCCCTGAAGGGAGGGTAAGTATGGTTTGGGAATATTCACAGTCACAAACTACTCTGCCGACTCACACATGGGAATAGTGGCAATAGGGATATTGTGTTCTGTTACATAGAGCTAGTGGACATAGATCAGAAGTTCACCACACATCACAGTTCATTTCAATAGTGCATAGGGAGATCTACTCCCCTCCCTTCCCTGATAAGCCCAGAGTTACATGTTTAACCTCATGTTAGATTTGGGGCATACTGTATAATACTCTTTGAGAAACATCCAAGGATAATCCATGCCTTTAATAAAGAAAGGCTATCATGGCCAAGATGAAAGAATTTTCCAACCCAAAAGTAATTGAAGTTCAACAGAATTGGGAGCACTATAGATAGTGTTAAGGCAAGTTCCCATTTCTGTCTAGCCGTGGCCAATTGGATTAGTTTAAGAAATGATGAACTAGGAAAGGGAAGGTCTTTCTTCATGGATTATATCCAGCTGGTGGAGATGAAGGCAAAAGGCAAAAAGAGAGAAAAAAACGACAGTATGCTACTTTCGCTGTTCCTTGGGTGGGCAATAAACCGGCACAAACCCACTCAAATCACAATACAAAGGCCAAGCATACCTTTCCTTAATCATATTGCTATCACTAACACTGAACATACTGTATTAAATATACATCCATACCATTTTACAGTGGAAGGGTGAAGTTGAGAGAGAAGAGATGTGTTCATCAGTGTAATACTAAATTCTCCCTCAACAGGCCACACCATCTTGACCAAGGATAAACCTGGCCTGATATTGAATGGAAAATGATTAAGAATGAGGCTTTCAGAGCACAATGTGAGGTCCATTGAAATGAAGTCCAGTCATAAATGAATCTTCAGACATTGCTCTGCTATCTCGTTTGCAAAAGAAGACAGTAAATGCATTTGAATGACATTGTCACAATAATCAGCACCCCTGATTCAATTTAGACCAAAAACGTATTCATACACACACAGCGAGAACACTTCAACGAGCTTTATGGCAATGGTCCTATATCTCAACTCTATAGTGTAATTGTTTGCTGAGTGCAATTGTTTGATCAGCAAGCTTCATCAAGCATTAAATATAGGGTAAGAGACAACATTCAAGGCTTGAGTTGATTGTCTCCCACAAAAGTCAGGCACGCACACTCGATCTAAACACTGTTTATTCACTACAGTCTCCAATGTATCTTATTTTCTCCTCTACTGTAATTGCCCCAGCAGACAGAGAAAACCATTCTAGCTCACACTGCCCCAGCACACTTAAAGGCATCCGACTGGAAGAAATCTGAAAATTTAATCCAAGTTTTGCCGTGCCAGTTTTGAAAGTGTCACACTCAGAGAGGGCAGTCATCTTCTCGCGTAGCCCTCGGGTGTCTTGCATGCCTCTCCCGGACGGCCATCTTGAGGGCATGTTAAAGTTTAACGCTGATAAAATCTGACTAATATCCTGAGAAATGAATGTTACACATCAGCTGGATTGCTCCCATGTGCGTTAGGAGGAAACTTACTGCGCCTTCGGAAAGTATTCACACCTTGACTTTTTCCACATTTTGTTAGGTTACAGCCTTATTCTAAAATGTATTAAATCGTTTTTTCCCTCATAAATCTACACACACTACCCAATAATTACAAAGCAAAGACAGTTTTTTAGACATTTTTGCTCATAAAAGATAGAAATAAAATTGAAATATCACATTTACATAAGCATTCAGACAGTTTACTAAGTACTTTGTTGAAGTATCCTTTGGCAGTGATTACAGCATTGAGCTTTCTTCGGTATGACACTACAAGCCTGGCACACCTGTATTTTGTTAGTTTCTCCCATTCTTCTCTGCAGATCCTCTCTAGCTCTGTCAGGTTGGATGGGGAGCTTCGCTGCACAGCTATTTTCAGGTCTCTCCAGAGATGTTCGGTCGGGTTCAAGTCCAGGCTCTGGCTGGGCCACTCAAGGACATTCAGAAACTTGTCCCGAAACCACTCCTGTGTTGTCTTGGCTGTGTTCTTATGGTTGTTGTCTTGTTGGAAGGTGAACCTTCACCCCAGTCGTAGGTCCAGCACGCTCTGGAGCAGGTTTTCTTCACGGATCTCTCTGTACTTTGCTCCATTCATCTTTGCCTCGATCCTGACTAGTTTCTCAGTCCATGACGGTGAAAAACATCCCCACAGCATGATGTTGCCACCACCATGCATCACCACAGGCATGGTGCCAGTTTTCCTCCAGACGTGACACTTGGCATTCAGGCCAAATAACTCAATCTTGGTTTCATCAGACCAGAGAATCTTGTTTCTCATGGTCTGAGAGTCTTTAGGTGCCTTTTGGCAAACTTCAAGTGGGCTGCTGTGTGTTTTTTATTGAGGAGTGGCTTCCGTCTGGCCACTCTACCATAAATGCCCGATTGGTGCAGTACTGCAGAGATGGCTGTCCTTCTGGAAATTTCTCCACAGAGGAACTCTGGAGCTCTGTCAGAGTGACCATCGGTTTCTTGGTCACCTCCCTGACCAAGGCCCTTCTCCTCCAATTGCCCAGTTTGGCCGGGCGGCCAACTCTAGGAATAGTCTTGGTGGTTCCAAACTTCTTCCATTGAAGAATGATGGAGGCCACTCTGTTCTTGGGGACCTTCAGTGCTGAATATTTTTTTTTGGTACCCTTCCCCAGATCTGTGCCTCGACACAATCCTGTCTCAAAGCCCCACGGACAATTCCTACTCACCCATGGCTTGGTTTTTGCCCTGACATGCACTGTCAACTGTGGGGCCTTATATATACACCTGTGAGCCTTTCCAAATCATGTCCAATCACTTGAATTGACCACAGGTGGACTCCAATTAAGTTGTAAAAACATGTCAAGGATGTTCAATGAATACTTTCCGAAAGCACTTTATATTCTTTACTTTTGGGGACCACCAAAAGCATGAAGCAGACTGACATTTTGCACTGGGATGTGGAGTCACTGGTGCACTAGTGTGTGGTGCAGCTCTGAGGTGAGAATGTGAAGTTCTGCGCTAGGGCTGTGAGGCTCTCTGCAGCCTTGAGGAGCTCAGCAGGCCTTGGCTGCAGTGAGAAACCCTGAATATAGATGACATACAGTATCATGGGGCTCTGGAGATCTTCAGGAATACCAATAGAAATGTAAATAAAGCACTCATCCTTACAGTGCCTTCGGAAAGTATTCATACCTCTTGACTTATTCCACATTTTGTTGTGTTAGACCCTGAATTCAAAATGGATTAAATCATTTTTTTCCACCCATCTATACACAATAAACCATAATGTTTTTAGATTTTTTTTTACATGAACTCCAGAAATATCTAATTTAAAGAAGTTTTCACACCCCTGAGTAAATACTTTGTAGAAGCACATTCGGCAGTGATTACAGCTGTGAGTATTTCTTAGTAAGTCTCTAGGAGCTTTCCACACCTGGATTGTGCAACATTTGCACATTTATTCTTTAAACAATTATTCAATCTCTGTCAAGTTGGTTGTTGATAATTGCTCAACAGGCAATTGGATTTTGAAGACTATTTAAGTAAAAAATTTAACTCAGTCACATAGGAACATTAATGTCGTCTTGGTAAGCAACTCCAGTGTGTTTTGGGCCTTGTGTTTTAGGTTATTGTCCTGCTGAAAGGTGTAACTACAATGTTGTTGATCTATCCTCAGCTTTCTCCCATCACAGCCATTAAAGTCTTTAACTGTCTCTAAGTCACCATTGGCCTCATGGTGAAATCCTTGAGCGGTTTCCTTCCTCTTTGGCAACTGAGTTAGGAAGGACGCCTGTATCTTTATAGTGACTAGGTGTATTGATACACCATCCAAAGTGTAAGTAATAAATTCACCATGCTCTAAAGCACAGGTGTCAAACTCATTCCACGGAGGGCCGAGTGTCTGCGGGTTTTCGCTCCTCCCTTGTACTTGATTGATGAATTAACATCACTAATTAGTTAGGAACTCCCCACACCTGGTTGTCTAGGGCTTTATTGAAAGGAAAAACCAAAAACCTGCAGACACTAGGCCCTCCGTGGAATGAGTTTGACACCCCTGCTCTAAAGGATATTCAATGTTTGCAATTTTTTTTTTACCCATTTACCAAAAACCTCCCTCGTGTTTGTGGTTTGTGAAATTCACTGCTCGACTGATGGGACATTACAGATAATTGTATCTGTGGGGTACAGATAAGAGGTATTCATTCAAAAATCATGCTAAACACTAGTATTGCACTAGGAGTGAGTCCATGCAACTTATTATATGACATTGTAAGTACATTTTAAGACATTTCCAGAATTTATTTAGGCTTGACTTAACAAAGGGGTTGAATACTTATTGACATTTCATCTTTTAATTTTTAATACATTTGTAAAAAGTTTGAAAAACATAATTCCACTTTGACATTATGGGGCATTGTGTGTAGGCTGTAACACAACAACATGGGAAAAAGGCCAAGGGGGTGTGAATACTTTTTCAAGGCGTAAGCCAACTGTCTATATTCTGGCCATTTGATGTATTGTGTGCATTTCTCATGTACAGTATATAAATAAGAGTGGTGCATTAGTGGAGAGGTAATTGTTGCCAAGACAACCCTCTGATGATTTTTTTAGATACTGTACAGAGGTGCTGCTTCTCCACCTCCACAGTTAACAGTTTACTTTGTTATTGATACAGCATGTGCTACTTCTTTAATTCGTTGCTGGTTCTTAGTTCTTTGCTATTTTCATGTCAGCATTTTCCCCCTTCTACTCACTGTAAAGTACCTTTTGTTCTGTATATGTCTGCTCTCACTGAATCTACACCCAGGTCACTCAATGTACTGCACCAAAGCATGGTACCATCATCCACTAAAATAGGCTAAATAAAGCACCTCACATGGTTCATTTGTAGCTTTACAGATAAGATGCTGAGCTCAATGTCAAACAGGCATGTAAGAGGTTATTCTGAGGTGATTTAGATGCTGCAGTTAATTACTGTTATACTAAAGCCCATTGCAGTCAGCAGTCTTTAGGAAGGATCAAAAAGTACACTTCTTTGTTCCCAGGGCTAATTAGCATGAATTTATACAGTGGAAAATGGGAAGCTGTAAAATGCCTGATTAGCAAGACCATGAACTGTGGGATGCATGATTACCTTGATGGAGTTATACCACTTCCACTGTCTAGTCGGAAATCACACATGGTCACCCATGACGCTAGCACATCTTTATCCCCCCCGTCTCTCTATTAAACTCACTCTCTCTCATATCTATCTATCTATCTATCTATCTATCTATCTATCTATCTATCTATCTATCTATCTATCTATCTATCTATCTATCACTGTCTCTATCTCTTCTTTCTATCTCTCTTCTTCTCTGAGAAGAGAGTATTGTCATCATCTCACTAATTAATGGACTGTTTTTCCTGTGGCAGCAGGATAAAAGAGAAAGAGTCACTCTATCACTCCTGTTCTGCTTGTATCTGTCTTTGTATTACAACATAATCTGCTGTTTTATGTGTTATCTCCAGCAGGGGGATGTTGAAAGCTGGTGGGACAATTTATCATTCTGTTTCTTTATCTGTCAAGTAAAACCCCAAGACACTTCCTCGTCTTATCCAAAGAGCAGTGATAACAATAGGAAAATAGCAGAGCCATCACAAACATCTGTGTTTCAGAGACAATCCATGGAACAAACCCCTCAGCCCCCAACGCAGCACGGCGCAGCTTTCATTTGAGTGGTTCCCTGTGCTAGCGTGCATGCATCATGCATACTCAATTTAAATGCAGATAAATAGATGAATAGATAAGGAGATGAAAAGTGGAACAGATTTGTAGATGAGACACCCCCTCTCTCCCCTGCAAAGGCAGAATACACACCTGGTTGGTGTTGTCTCTGTCAGGCCGTGGTGTTGTGAAGACGAGCAGTTCGAAATGTGACGAGCGATCAGATGTGATTAAGCCGGAGGACATGGAGGAGAGTGTGTGTTATCCCTGGTGGGACTACAAATAACATGCAAACGCCTTCCAGTCAAATGAACAGAGCCTCTGTTAGCCATCTTCCACGTGCGGATGACAGGGAATGGGATGAAAGCACACAACACCACAATGGATTTAGTGCTATTAAACAAAGTTCCCTAAACTTGAAGACTTACAAAGTTGCGTGTAACTTGAAGACCTCTCCTACTTATTTCTGAATGCCTGAGATGTTGTTTTGTATGATTCTGTCCTTATTGTGATACTTGTGTATATCCCTCTTCCTCGGTGAGCGTATGCGCCTTTGGTATCATTGTGTAAACCAGACAAGGTTACAGGAATCTTTTCAGTAGGTCTGGGAATGGCCAGGGACCTCACAAAACAATATTACCATGACACTTACAGTGCATTCAGAAAGTATTCAGACCCCTTGACTTTTTCCACATTCTGTTACATTACACCCTTATTCTAAAATGCATCAAATAAATGGTTTTCCTCAGTAATCTACACACAATACCCCATAATGACAAAGTGTAAACAGATTTTTAGAAATATTTGCACATTTTCACACAAAAATAAAAAACTGAAATGACTTATTGACATAAGTATTCAGACCCTTTGCTATGAGACTCGAAATTGAGCTCAGGTGCATCCTGTTTTCATTGATCATCCTTGAGATGTTTCTACAACTTGATTGGAGTCCACCTGTGGTAAATTGAATTATTTGGACATTATTTGGAAAGGCACACACCTGTCCATATAAGGTCCCACAGAGCAAAAACCAAGCCATGAGGTCAAAGGAATTGTCTGTTGAGCTTTGAGACAGGAATGTGTCAAGGCACAGATCTGGGTAAGGGTAACAGCATTGAAGGTCCCCAAGAACACAATCAATCATTCTTAAATGGAAGATGTTTGCAACCACCAAGACTCTTCATATAGCTGGCTGTCTGGCAAAAATGAGCAATTGGGGGAGAAGGGCCTTGGTCAGGGAGGTGACCAAGAACACGATGGCCACTCTGACAGAGGTCCAGAGTTCCTCTGTGGAGATGGGAGAACCTTCCAGAAGGACAACCATCTCTGCAGCACTCCACCAATCAGGCCTTTATGGTAGAGTGGCCAGACTGAAGCCACTCCTCAGTAAAACAGCCCGATTGGAGTTTGCCAAAAGACACCTAAAGGACTCTCAGACCATGACACACAAGATTTTCTGGTCTGATGAAACCAAGATTTAACTTTTTGGCCTCTCAGACCATGACAAACAACATTTCCTGGTCTGATAGAACCAAGATTTAACTTTTTGGCCTGAATGCCAAGCATCACGTCTGGAGGAAACCTAGAACCATCCCTACGGCAAAGCATGGTGGTGGCAGCATCATGCTGTGGGGATGTTTTTCAATGGCAGGGACTGGGAGACTAGTTAGGATCGAGGGAAAGATGAATGGAGCAAAGTACAGAGAGATTATTGATAAAAAACCTGCTCCAGAGCGCTCAGGACCTCAGACTGAGGCAAAGGTTCACCTTCCAACAGGAGAATGACCACAAGCACACAGCCAAGACAACGCAGGACTGGCTTCGGGACAAGTCTCTGAATGTCCTTGAGTGGCCCAGCCAGCAAGCTGTAACATAACAAAATGTGGAAAAAGTCAAGGGGTCTGATTACTTTCCGAATGCACTGTAGGTGCAGATACTATTGCAATTCCCACCATTCTATAGTTATCGAGACTCGATACTGCGATTTTATTGCGATGCAATGCTCTAAACATATTGCTGCAGAGACAAGAGACAAGAGATGAGAAAAAAAGTTTGGATCAGTCATGGAAATGAAAGTGCTGCAAACATGTTGGCTCACCATTTAAAAAGAAGAGAAATACCGGAGTTTTTGCTAACCCTAAATACCAAACAAAAATGTTATAAGATAATTGATACTTGGAGTCATAGAATCTATAATATTGTCCAAATAATATTTTGATACTCTACTATATACATTTTTGTCCACCATCACAAGCTTGTATTACTTGTCCTACCTCTGAATTTCAAGTACTTGAAAATTCTGGTTGTCTATGGCAACCTTACCTATGTCAGAATTGCATTTCACTGGCAAAAGTCTCACTTAAGATTTTGATCCAGCTTCTGTCAAACTACAGAATTCTTAGGGGGTAAGTTAAGCAGAAGGAATCGAAATGTAACCCAGTATGTGCCTTCGTGGAATAATACACCATATTCAGTTGCAGGGTGACCTAACAAAATAAAGGTGAACGCTATGATCCCTTATCGATGTCACTTGTTAAATCCACTTCAATCAGTGTAGATGAAGGGCACAATTGAGACATGGATTGTGTATGTGTGCCATTGAGGGTGAATGGGCAAGACAAAAAGTGCCTTTGAACAGGGTATGGTAGTAGGTGGAAGGCACACCCTGCAAAGCTGCTGAGTTTTTCACACTCAACAGTTTCCTGTTTGTATCAAGAGTCAAAGTACATCCAGCCAACTTGACACAACTGTGGGAAGCATTGGAGTCATAATGGGCCAGCATCCATGTGGAACAGTTTTGAAACCTTGTAGTCCATGCCCCGACGAATTGAGGCTGTTCTCAGGGCAAAAGGAGGTGCAACTCACCTCATATTTATTTGGAAGGTGTTTTTAATGTTTTGTACACTCAGTTTATACACTGAACAAAACATTCAAGCAACATGCAACATTTTCTAAGATTTTTCTGAGTTACAGTTCACATAAGGATATCCGTCAATTGAAATAAACTCATTAGGCCCTAATCTATGGATTTCACATGCCTGGGAATACAGATACCACATGTTGGTCACAGATACCTTAAAAAAAAGTAAGGGCCTGGATCAGAAAACCAGTCAGTATCTGGTGTGACTATATTTGCCTCATGCAACGCAAGACGTCTTCTTCGCATAGAGTTGTTCAGGCTATTGATTGTGGGATGTAGAATGTTGTCTCACTCTTTTTCAATGGCTGTGCGAAGATGCTGGATATTGGAGGGAACTGGAACACGTTGTACATGTCACTCCAGAGCATCCCAAACATGCTCAATAGGTAACATGTCTGGTGACAATTTTCAGGCCATGGAAGATCTGGGACATTTTCAGCATCCAGGAAATGCGTATAGATCCTTGCGACATAGGACCGTGCATTATCATGCTGAAATGAGGTGATGACGGCGGATGAATGGTATGACAATGGACATCAGGATCTTGTCAAGCTATCACTGTGCATTCAAATTGGCATTGATAAAATGCAATTGTGTTCTTTGTCAGTAGCTTATGCCTGCCCATACCATAACCCCACCGCCACCACGGGGCACTCTGTTCACAACGTTGACATCAGCAAACCACTCGCCCACACAACACCATATACGTGGTCTGCGGTTGTGAGGCCAGTTAGACGTGTTGCCAAATTCTCTAAAATGACATTATGGTAGAGAAATTAACATTGAATTCTCTGGCAACAGCTCTGGTGGACATTCCTGCAGTCAGCATGCCAATTGCACACTCCCTCAAAACTTAAGACATCTGTGATATTGTGTTGTGTGACAAAACTGTATATTTTCGAGAGGCCTTTTATTGTCCCCAGCATAACGTGCACCTGTGTAATGATCTTGCTATTTTAATCAGCTTCTTGATATGCCATAAGTGTCAGGTGGATGGATTTTCTTGGCAAAAGAGAAATGCTCACTAATGGGGATGTAAACAGAGAAATTTAATATTTCTGGAACCTTTCATTTCAGCTCATGAAACATGGGACCAACACTTTACATGTTGCATTCATATTTTTGTTCAATGTATATATACATATGCAGCACCAGTCAAAAGCTTTGAACACTCTTGGCATTCTCTCAACCAGCTTCACATGGAATGCTCAGCACATGAGTTCCCACATATGCTGAGCACTTATTGACTGCTTTTCCTTCACTCTGCGGTCCAACTCATCCCAAACCATCTCAATTGGGTTGAGGCCGGGGTGATTGTGGACGCCAGATCATCTAATGCAGCACTCCATCACTCTCCTTCTTGGTCAAATAGCCATTACACAGCCTGGATATGTGTTGGAGCATTGTCCTGTTGAAAAACAAATGATAGTCCCACTAAGCGCAAACCAGAGGGGATGGCGTATCACTGGAGAATGCTTTGGTAGCCATGCTCGTTAAGTGTGTCTGGAAATCTAAATAAATCACTGACACTGACACTGTCACCAGCAACGCACCCCCACACCATCACACCTTCTCCCCCATGCTTCACGGTGGGAACTACACATGCAGAGATCATCCGTTCACCTACTCTGCGTCTCACAAAGACACGGCGGTTGGAACCAAAAATCTCAAATTTGACTAATCAGAACAAAGGACAGATTTCAAACCGGCTAATGTCCATTGCTCGTGTTTCTTGGCCCAACAAGTCTCTTCTTTTTCTTGGTGTTCTTTAGTAGTGCTTTTTTTGCAGCAATTTGACAATGAAGACCTCTGAACAGTTGATGTTGAGATGTGTCTGCTACTTGAACTCTGTGAAGCATTTATTTGGGCTGCAATTTCTGAGACTCGTAACTCTAATGAACTTATCCTCTGCAGCAGAGGTAACTGCACCTCTTTTTGCCCTGAGAACAGCCTCAATTCGTCGGGGCATGGACTACAAGGTTTCAAAAGTGTTCCACATGGATGCTGGCCCATTATGACTCCAATGCTTCCCACAGTTGTGTCAAGTTGGCTGGATGTATTTTGGGTGGTGGACCACTCTTGATACAAACAGGAAACTGTTGAGTGTGATTTTTTCATACAATGTGATTTTCTGGATTTTTGTTTTAGATTCCGTCCCTCACAGTTGAAGTGTACCTATGATAAAATTACAGACCTCTACATGCTTTGTAAGTAGGAAAACCTGCAAAATTGAAAAACAAGTGTATCAAATACTTGTTCTCCCCACTGTATAATACAGATTGTATGTAATTCTATGGCAACAGCTCTCATGTTGTTTCAGATATGTTGATGAGTGATCTGCATTTGTGTAAGTGATTTATGTGTCTATTCTAAATCTGTTCTGATGGTTCTGATACAGTATGTCAGCAGCGGGATTTGTTACATCACTGATTGAGAGAAGCAGGACATGGATACTAAGATGATAACATATGTCATATGATACGGGTACATGATGTAAGATGCGCGCTTATATTGTCAGCATGAGTTATTGCATAAACATATCCCAAATAAAAATATAGCCTAGCTCTTTTCCCTTTCAGTGTGTTATTCCCTCTCTTCCATCATTAGAGATAACAGAGTCGATTTCGACTGGACTGTAGAGAAGGAGAACAGAGACACATTTTGGCAATGTCCTAGATAATGTCCTCGCATTAAAAGCTTCTGTCTTAGAGGGCTGTTTCTAAAGTGGCTGTCATGGGCAGTAATGTTATTCTTTCCAAATTATTCAATGTTAATTACTTTCATATTGAATATGCCAACCAGAAAAGACTAAAAGAAAGAAAATAATTCCCCAAGTACTCAAGATGTTAACTGACTACAAATTGTGTCAGCAATACATAGTGTGTGTGTGTGTGTGTGCATTCATTCCAGGTGGGATATCCCTAGCTTGCGTTACTTGCTGCGTGTTTCTTCCTTATTATTCTAAGCTGCAGTGACAGTCCAGGTGCAGTTAGTCACCTAAGTCTTAATCTAGTCCCTAGCCTCCAGGCCCCTGCTTTCTCTATCTCTAAATTAGTGCAGAGGACAACAACTTCCCCTTTATGTCTATCACTTTATTTTCCCAGGCTCCTGTCTTTCGTTAGCTTTTTTAAAAACATTTCTTCCATACAGAATCTCTGTAAACACCAAATCATTACTGCAGGCAACTCGGCTGGATATAGTCTGCCTCTCTCTCATTTTGACAAAAAAATGATATTACAACAGCAGAGCCATGAATTATTTAAACATTAATAAGTAAGTGTGTCCCCCTCAAGAAACAGTGAGCACCACAGTTAGTTTCTTTTGTCCAAAAAACAAATTGATTAGTTCAGGGCATTCGACTCATATGCTTTATATAATTGTTAAAGTTGCACATTGTTGCTATATTATTCATATTATCACCATGAATACATTACGTCATATGTGCTTTATTTCAGGCAAAACATCTACAATGATTTACCCTGTGTATACAGTACAATCCAGGAACACACTAATCAGCATATCAAGGAACCCAACCAACTTCCAAACTTCCTGCTAAAACTCTTGTTCCCTTGCCAACATCTCTGGCTGTAGTTTTGTTGTACAGTTTCCAGTACAGTATGCTGTTTAAGACAAACAAACAGGCGAAAGCCTCTACTCAGCTTGATGGCAGATGTCCCGTCGAGCAAGGCTACCCTCTCCCTGCCAGCAGACAAGCACAGCGTGATCAAATGATGAAGTCCAAACTTTCTGCCAAATTGGATGATAGGAAAATGATATGCTTGGCACAGGCCCCTGTGTTGATGAAAAGAAACTCTAAAAACGGACTTCTATTTTTAGCGGGGGCAAGCGGCGGCTTCTGTTAAACAGAGTAATTTGATTTATTTGGTAATCTGCCTCTGCTCTTATCGTTTCCAAACCAGCGAGGAGCACTCAATAAAACAGAGATGTCTAGGGAAATAATGCATAACACGCATCCAATGCAGAGACCGTACTGGAGACATTTAAATATTACGTAACTTCACGGTGCCATTGTTCTTGGGAGGAGGGGAATGGTATAATATATGTCCCTGTCATGCAGCACTGCACTGAACTGGGGTAGCAGAGGGAGAGAGAGAAAGTCCTGTGGTACAATGGACCCATGATTACTGCTCCAACTAGCATCACTGCATTAACTTCCCGTTCCTCATCTCAGCCCTACACAGCGCTGCACAGCACAGCCTCCCAAACTCTCACCAGGAGAGAAGGCCAGGCAGATTACAGAGTTGAGAGGCAGACCACTGTGTGTTTGGTGCATGTGTGGGTGTGTATAGAGGTAGACTTCAGCCAGCACTTCTGATTATCACAGTGACTGTGAGGACTGGGTCCTGGATGATGAGGGCAGGTAATGAGACGTGTGTGTCTGGGAAGAAGTGGTACAACAATAGGGGTCTGTGATGTATGGACATGTTTAACTATATTTATGGGCACTGTAAATCCCCACAAGTATAGTAAGCAAGCAAACATTTTACCAACTGGGGACATTTTGTTAGTCCCCGCAAGGTCAAATGCTATTTATAGCGGGTTTAGGGTTAAGGTTGGAAATAGTGTTAGGGTTAGAATTAGGTTTTGGGTTAAGTGTAATGGTTAGGTTTAGGGTTGAGGTTAGGTTTTGTGGTTAGGATTTTGAATAGGACTGAATTGTGTGTCCCCACAGTATGCACGCATTGTGTGTGTGTGTGTGTGTGTGTGTGCGTGCATGTGTGTGATATGGGAACATAGCCATTGGCGCCCTGACCGTGTGTATCCAGGTAAATAGGAAACAGTACTATTCCTACACCACTACCATTGTTTAATTAACACTCAAAAGCAGCAGCCAACGAGCTCTGAGTTAACTAATCATATTCAATGCAAGACACTACTTTATGTCTGTATTTTTACAGGTACCTTTTCACAATGCATTTGTATGGTAATTGTAACACATATTAACACACACATACCTAGTTAAATTCTACTTTTTTAAAATACCTTTTTGAACAACACTCTACCTCTGTTTATAGATTTTCAGAGGAGGAGAGATGATGGAGTGGGTCTAACTTTTTAAAATGTGGTCTCTGTTATGGCTGTGGAAAAGTCATCATCACACAGCTTGGCATTTCCATTATAGCTTGACAGCTCTTTTATGAAGTTTGAAAATGTCGTCATGCACTTTTCTTTCTGGTCCTTTTACAATTTCACATGGCCAAAGACTATGTCTGAATAGGCAATTAACTTTGTATTATTCCTCTGTGAATAAGTACATTGCACAATTAGTCATAAAAATTGTCATGCAGGTCTATGACCAGTAAAACGTAATACACAATTGCAGATCAGTGATAAAAGTTGATTAAGTGCTATTCTTGAGTTCCAATCAACTGCAACAAAAACCATGTTGTGACTAAAGATAGCACAACAGCAATGTTTCCATCCTTCTGGATGTAGAACGTCAGAAGAAATACTGTATTCCATCATGATGAAAATGTGGTCTTGGGTTGTGGGTTTGGACTAGGGATCACTTCACACATGTTCTATGTTTTCCTGACATGAAACAAACTGACATGCCACTTCCCATTCCATTTTGAAACACTTCATAGAATAAGCCACTGTATCTGTATGACCTTGTTCTCTCCTTGGCCTTCTCCTCTCCCAGTTTCACAGCATCAGCTCTGTCTACGTGTGAGATGGAGACCCAGTCACTCACTACCACCAGCCTGAACCAGGGGATCGATGAGCGACTGGACCTCTTACTGTAATCACTGACCCATTCCCCAGCCACCATTTGTCCCCTGACCCCTCCTCCCCAGCCCTGTGCGGAGAGCTCGATTTCTGCAGAGCCGGGTCCAAGAGATCGTAATGATTTCAGTTCACTCAGGCTCTGGCCCATGAGCCCTCTCTAGCTCACATACTACAGTTTTGAAGACTACACATTTATTCTATATAAACAGCAGTTATGTGAGCCATGAAGACATTTTCATCCAGAGAACAATGTAGGTTATTATGTACTGTAACAGACATACTGGTGGGCAGCACTGTGCATTCTCTACCTTAATGAGTCCATGGAGGCAGGAAGGCAGACCAAGTGTCAAACTGTCTTTATGTGCTAAATGTATTCCTAATCCATCTCTATCTGAACAGATGTTATGCTGTCTGTCTGATGATACAGGTACTTAGTTGGCGAGACTCAAGTATCTAAGCTACATACCTGAGGGTTTTTTAAAGTTCCTAACTTATGCAGTCCAGATTCGCATCTCCATGGCAACCCTCAAACTGCATCACGTGGCCCTGCATGAAGTCTCCACCTGTGTTCTTTGTCTAAGGGCAACAACGTGTTCAACACTTGGCTCAGACATCTGCTGTCTGTTTGACAGGATTGTGATTGATGACCAGGGTGAGCAATCAAACTATGACCGGGATGAACACATTTTTATCGGTACGCCCATTCTCTTCCTATCCCACCTTCTCCTTAACTGGTGTCACCGGAACCGGTTGCCACGGAGGCGTCTCTGCCCTGGGCCCATGGTGGATGCCGTGGCAATGTGAGACGTACAGCAGCTGGAGAGCCGGTGGGGCTGTGGGGAAATGTTTTCTTAGGCCCAAGGATCCTCCCATGAAACAAGTCATCTGTGAACAGCTGCCGGAGTCAGATGGAGAGGATGCACACAGCATTCTAATTAATGAAGCTGTTGGCAATGGGGGTGCTCATCGCTCACGTAGCTTTACTTATGGTGGAGCGGTGGGAGACTGTGTAACAACATAATCCACACATGCACACACTGGAGGAACATGCTGTTTGTGTGTAATAGAGGTGGTATGTATTGTGTGACAGTAAAGTCTTGTGAAATAAAGACCTGAAGTATTGTAACTATTGCCTCAGAAACACAGAAGCTGGAATACAATATCATGGGAGCATTCTATAGAACCCCAGCAGATTTGGTACATGTTACATATGGAAGAGGTTGTTCATCATTCTGACAGTAACACCCACGTTATTTTCATATTACATGCATTGAATCATTGATGCGAGTCAACTTGAGATTACCACTCAAGGGTTAGTATATAGGCTACAATAATAACACGCACATCTCCTGTGTCTTCTCTCGCCTCTTTTTGAATGTGGAGTGTTCACTAATGTCTGGGTCTGACGCAGTGTGAAGATGTGTGAGGCGAGTATGAGGCGTGTGTCTGATCCTTTAATCTGTAAAACAGCTGCTCTTTGGAAGTTGCAAATAACTTAATTCATGTATCAGGCTCTTCAAACAGAATCCACGATGAGCCATTGGGGAGAATGCTGATTGAGTTAAAAGACCTTACTTAACTCTAAGTCAAAAGCCAAACTTGTCTTCACCTCGGCTAGCAGTGTATTGCAAAAGCATAACTGCTCCAGTGATGTATAATTTGTCAGCATGTCTCAGAGAAGCTCTTTTGCCTCCTAAGAAGAAGTGATGGGTAGGGCCCTTAGTATGAGGTGTGATCTGACAGTGTATTCACTGTAGTCCAGCATTTGACAGAGGGCTTTCAGAAAGAGCTCATACCCCTTGACGTATTCCACATTTAGTTTTGTTACAGCTTGAATTCAAAATTGATTAAATATAATTGTTTTTTTTAAAGCATCTTTGGCAGCGATTAGAGGCTTTCTGGGTAAGTCTATAAGAGCTTTCCACACCTGGATTGTGCAACATTTAGCCATTATTCTCTTCAAAATTCTTCAAGCTCTGTCAAATTGGTTGATAATCATTGCTTGACAACCATTTTCAGGTCTTGTCATATATTTTCATGTAGATTTAAGTCAAAACTGTAACTTGGCAACTCCGGAATATTCACTATCTTGGTAAGCAACTTCAGTGCAGATTTCTCCTTGTGTTTGAGGTTATTGTCCTGCTGAAAGCAATGCTTAATTTGTAAATCGGGAGGCCCCGGAACACATAGTGAGCGCGAGAGGGGGGGGGGTCCGGGGGGCTCTGAGGTACACATTGAGAGAAGAAAGTGACAAACACAAGGTAGCAGCGCAGCAGACAGAATAAACATCCAAGTAGCCTAATATCTATGTTGGTGAAACGGACAGCACTCTCCAAGGAGCTGATTCATTCAAAAGCAATTTAGACGTCACAGCAGTATGCCCACGTACTTGAGTATACTGTAGCTGTGGGGCTTACACATGTCAGAATTTCTTATAGCCTAATTTTCTAGACATCATGTATAGCAACATATGCACACATACTCAGCCGTGGGGCTTACAAGACCCGAATTCCATATAATTTTCAAGACTTCACTGTAGCAGTAAAACACATATCACAAATAGAACTTAAAATAAAATAAATCAATGTAGGCTACTGCAGAACACATATGATAATATATAGGCCTCCTACCTATGTGATAATATGAAGCACATATTCAGATTAACTTCACAGTACAGAACAAGTTTGTAAAGGAAAACCATGTTTCTAGCTTAGTTTTCAAAACCTCCCACAGTGGCTTTCTCCATGTCAAGTCCATTTAACTCCTGACAGTCAATGTCTTGCTCAAAGCCATGAGCGGGCATGTGGCTGCGACGTTTAGCCTCCTTCTAAGGCTGTTCTGAAGAATCAAGCTGTAATGTGTCTATTTTTTGAGAGTTAACTATAACCTGAGTGTCCTCTTTAGCCTTGTCTATCATGCTTTCTGCCACCAAACGTGCCTTGGTTCAGGCATGTTCAAAAACCTTTTTTCTGAGTGCTCTTTGTTGTGTTTTTACTAATTGTGCTTGACAAGCCAGGGGTTATACATCTGCTTGTTCTTGAACTGCAAAATGCACCTGCTATAAGTACTTTGTCGCTGGATGCATTGCCTCCCCAGCTCTCCGTCTCCCTCTTCCGCTGAGTCTGACTCGCTAGTAGGCCTACTAGCTAGTGGAGGTGCCGGTGGGGATGCTGAACTAGTGGTTGTAGCAGCGCTGCTAGCTAAGGCATCACCTTTAGGAACAGTTTGCCCCTCACTCCTCTCATCCGGCACTGAAAGTTATCTGGATTGTTCTGGGTTCGATTCACAATATTTTTCAGGATTTTTGGACTTGAAAAAATGTCATCAAACTCGATTGCTTTTTCTTATCCATTTTTTATTTGGCTTAATCACGTTTCAAACTCAGTAGGGAGACTTCTAGCCTAGGTTATGTGACATGATTACGTAGGGACCTCTTCACCAGCTGACCACCACTGCAAAGACCTGTGTCAAGGTCAGTAACTTAGCCCACCGGCCCTCCCCATAACATCTACAGTATGCACAAATAAGAGAGCAGGTCTGGAATCAGTGTGGCAGGCTAGGATGATTACGCAGGAGGATCACCTCACTTTTACATGGTCTTTCTGCAGGGCGGGAGAAATAACAAGGAGGCAACTTGATTTAACACAGTTCGCTTTAATTAAAATATCTATAGTGTGAACAGTGAAACAATTAATAAATCATGCCGCGAGAGGTGGATCTGGCTCAAATTAAGCACTGGCTGAAAGGTGATTTCATCTCCCAGTTTCTGGTGGAAAGCAGACTGAACCAAATTGTATACTGAAAAACTCCCCTGTCCTTAACGATTACAAGCATACCCATAACATTATGCAGCCACCACTATGCTTGAACATATGGAAAGTGGTACTCAGTGTCACGTTGGCATGAATGATTCGGGAGACAGGCGCAGGAATGCGTCATATTTTTTTTTATTAAGCCCATATTACGGCGTGCTGTGTAAAAGTACGGGGACGAAGACCAAACAAACACGTAACAAAAACACAGAGTTGAAACCCAAAACACACAGCATAGGTACTCACACGCACCAACAGACATTGTAACAATAATCGACCCCCCAATGGAAACCAAAGTGCACATATATACAAATACTAGTCAGTGGGAATAGGGTACAGTGATGAAAGTTCCAGAGGGATCCGTGACACTCAGGACATACAGTTGATTGCATTGCCACAATTTTTGCAGTATTACTTTATTGCCTTGTGCAAACAGGATGTTTTTATGAATGGTTATGCATGTTTTAATATTTTTATCTGTACAGGCTACCTTCTTTTCACTCTGTCAATTATGTTCGTTTTGTGGAGTAACTACAATGTAGGTCCATCCTCAGTTTTCTCCTATCACAGCCATTAAACTGTTTTAAAGTCACCATTGGCTTCATGGTAAAATCCCTGAGCGGTTTCATTTCTGTCTGGCATCTGAGTTAGGAAGGAAGCCTGTATCTTTGTAAAGAGTAGGTGTATTGATACAACATCCAAAGTGTAATTAATAACTTCACCATGCTCAAAGGGATATTCAATGTCTGTTTTGTTTATTTTTACCAATCTCCTAATAGGTGCTCTTCTTTGCGAGGCATTGGAAAGCCTCCCCGGTCGTTGTTGTTGAATCTGTGTTTGAAATTCACGTCTCGACTGAGGGACCTTACAGATAATTGTATGTGTGGGGTAGAGATGAGGCAGTTATTCAAAAATCATGTTAAACACTATTATTGCACACAGAGTGAGTTAATGCAACTCATTATCTGACTTGTTTAGCACATTTTTACTCCTGAACTTATTTAGGCTTTCTATAACAACGGTGTTGAATACTTATTGACTCAAGACATTTCAGCTTTACATGTTTTATTAATTTGTACAAAATTAAAAACAGAATTCCACTTTGACATTATTGACATTATGGGGTATTATGTGCAGGTCAGTGACAAAAAAATCTCGATTTAATCCATTTTAAATGCAGGTTGTAACACAACAAAATGTGGGAAAAGTGTGTGAATTATTTCTGAAGGCACAACAGCTCTAGAGATCTAATTTCTTTATTTAATCCAATTAATGCAACATTTGAAAGAGAGGTAAGATATTCTCCAACACAGACCTGGCCAAAAATAACTAGTGTAGCTTTTGAGCTGTATTATCCTGCTGTTTAAGCTTCTGCACATGCCAGATTTAAGCTAAGTACATTGTACAAACCTCCTCTCTCTCTCTGTGTGTGTGTGTGTGTGTGTGTGTGTGTGTGTGTGTGTGTGTGTGTGTGTGTGTGTGTGTGTGTGTGTGTGTGTGTGTGTGTGTGTGTGTGTGTGTGTGTGTGTGTGTGTGTGTGTGTGTGTGTGTGTGTGTGTGTGCTGATACTGGGTGTCAAGTAAAGTGTTACCGCAAGGGTATTTGAAAACAGAGAGAGAGAGAGAGAGAGAGAGAGAGAGAGAGAGAGAGAGAGAGAGAGAGAGAGAGAGAGAGAGAGAGAGAGAGAGAGAGAGAGAGAGAGAGAGAGAGAGAGAGAGAGAGAGAGAGAGAGAGAGAGAGAGAGAGAGAGAGAGAGAGAGAGAGAGAGAGAGAGAGAGAGAGAGAGAGAGATCCTCTGTGACTGTTCACAAGCCCTGCTGGAGGGATGTCCTGCTTAGTCCCCATGAGCAGGCTGACTGGGATGTCACCAGACGTTAGCGTCAAGCCCAGGCCCCGTTAGGTGAGTGAGAGCTGCTGTTTGTTACCAAGGAGCCATCACTTCATCTTTTCACCAGTCTTTTTATGTTATATCTGTATCCCTCTCTTTCTGTCTCTCTCTGTCTCTCCATTGCTCTCTCTCTCTGTCACTCTGTTCCTCCCACTTTCTGGTTGTTATGAATAAGTCATATAATTGCGAGCGGCAGACAATGTTCTTTGCCATGTAGCGCCATGTAGTTTTTAAAATGTGGAGCTTTAAGAGCTGGAAGAGTGGTAGGCACAATAGAAGGTGAAGAGAATGGATGTGGAGATGGACGGCTAAAATCCACATTGTTTACTCCCTGAGGTGCTAAGCTTAGAGGCCGGTTAAGGTGTATATAGAAGAGGTACCACATTCGGCTAAAATCCACATTGTTTACTCCCTGAGATGCTAAGCTTAGAGGCCGGTTAAGGTGTATATAGAAGAGGTACCACATTGTTTACAGTTGCTGAGTTGGTAAATGATAAAATGAAAATGAATTGATTATATCTTGAAGGAGCTTCTGCTTGAACCAAGAGAAGCTTTGAAAACCTATGCCTCAGAGGATTCTGCAGACAGTAGAAAGCTAGCTAATGACCTTTTCAAGGCCTGGCTTTTAGTGAGGTTTTAGTTTAAGACTCTCTGAAGTATTCAAAGGTATCACCTACCTGACATAGTGAGCCTAGTCTTTAAGACCACCATTGTGGGGATTAAACCAATGTCTTTTGTCAGCTATGACGTAAACCACTAAATCAATCACATTTAAAGTCAAGCACAAACAGGAAGCCTTTCTTCTTCCCAAAGGCAATCAGGAAGGTGACATTGTCAATTTACCCAATCAAGGGATGGGGAAAGGGTGCATTCCTAATATGGACACGGTTTAATACCATGAAAACAAGGTAATTTATTCTGATTCATCAACAAAAAGAAGAAAACACTGATTTGCACAGCACAAACTCTTCTTCTATGACTGTCCTTTCTCATTTTGGTGGAACCACTGAAAGCTTTTCTTTCACATGCTGAACTGACCTTCGCTTTCTCCCTTTCTCAAACTCTCTCTTCTCTCTCTTTTCACCCTTCCATCCCTCCTCTCCCTCCCTCTCTCTAGACAATATTACAAAAGGCAAGGTATAGCTTAATTATCTTCAACATGACTTCTCTTACCATCTGAAAAAAAGATTAACAGTGTGATCTCTTCATAATCAGTAGCATGGTGGAGTGGCCTTGCCACAGACTCTAATAAAGTGAAGCATTCAGATCCAGTGTACCGTGTCTGGCAGAGAGGTACAGTAGGGTCCACAACTATTGACACCCTTGATATAAATGTGCAATAATGACTGTATGAAATAAAATAATTCAAATATTGAGCTATATGGTACAAAATAATGGAAATTACAATACAATTGCTCAAAGAAAGAGACTTTGTTTAACAACTACAATACATTTTTCTCAAAAGGAAAAGGGTCAAAATGATTGACACCTCTAAATATTCTTATAAATAAAGTAATCAAAAGTTTAGTATTTGGTCCCATACAGTGTCGCGTTTCCAAGGGCTGGCCCAGGGTGGCCCAGGGTGCCCCCCACCCCCCGTAAATATGAGATCTGATAGAACATTAGTCAAGTTGATCAACCTAATGAAGTGGGACCAGCGGCATGTTGTGCAAGTGAGAGCTGATCTGTTAGTTTTACACTTTCTTCATGTAGCATTCGTGGCAGGGAAACTGATTCCAGCAGCACTCAGTGGCATCTTCACCTGGACTGGACCACCCCACCCTTGGATATGCCCCTGTCCCAGAGCCAGAAAAAGTAGGTAGTGGCATCAAGTTCCAATAACAACACACGAAACACGCTACGAGGAATGGCCGTACTCGGAACAAGAACACAAAGCATGAACAGGTTGGTCGTCATTGTTGGATAGATTGAGAAAATCGGAGGCAATGGGAAATAAATACATTTTTAAAATATGTAAAAAACTATAGCTGTGTTCAAATACCCATACTAACATACTGTATACTACATACCTAATGAGTATATACTACATACTATATACTATTAGTTAATTGTAGTATACAGTAAACAAACGGTATCCTTTCAGTTGAACGTACTAGTGCTTCACATGGCCACCGGAAGTTGATGCTGTTACTATGCAACCTCTTGCTAGCTTATTAGCATAACACATTACTAGCTAGACATCCTACGATTTCTGGTGTGTTTGCAAATTCAATCTGTAGTGCCAGAGTGCGCTCTGGGCGTTCATAAATTCAGAGTGTTGTCAGATTGTCTGTTCGTAAATTCAGAGCGTTGTCAGATTGTCTGTTCGTAAATTCAGAGTGTTGTCAGATTGTCTGTTCGTAAATTCAGAGTGTTGTCAGATTGTCTGTTCGTAAATTCAGAGCGTTGTCAGATTGTCTGTTCGTAAATTCAGAGTGTTGTCAGATTGTCTGTTCGTAAATTCAGAGCGTTGTCAGATTGTCTGTTCGTAAATTCAGAGTGTTGTCAGATTGTCTGTTCGTAAATTCAGAGTGTTGTCAGATTGTCTGTTCATAAATTCAGAGTGTTTCGTTCTCGGAGCGTTCAGAGCGCACACGTCACTGGGAGCTCTGGCTGAGGAGTAGGGTTGATCCGAGCGTTCTGACCTCACAATGGCAGTAAAGCACCCAAGCTAACCGGCTAACGTTGCCTAGCTCGCTAGCTACTTCCTGACACAAACGAGAGAACACCTCACTCTGACCATTTTACTCTCCCTAGTAGAGCTGGTTAGGCTGTTTTCATGTTATCCAGACCGTTGGTGACTGTAACTGTGCTGCAGGCAACCAGTTTAATTATGTTTTTTTGCTGACATTTACTGACACCGGTTATATTCAATGGGTGTTGAGCATTCGTAAATTCATCAGTCCTTCTGCACTCTGGCATACTCAGATGAGAGTGCTCTGAAATCGGAGTAGATAGCCAGAGCGAATGAACAATGTCCATTGAGAACACACAACGACTATACCACTTAGCTAAGCTAAGAATGACATGAATAATCAAGCCACTTTGTAGGCTTACTCAACTGAGCTGCTAACTAGCCAGCAAACTTTACACACTGTTTAGTTAGCAAAGTGAAATAAATATAATCAGCCAGCTAATGTCCTATTAGCTAGCTATCTTGATGTAATCATTGTAAATTTAAAAACAAACATTCTCCAAATGCATTTGTAGATAGCAGCCATGTAATAGGTTGAAATTGCAATTCCAGCTGTCAATAAAGGGAGAGTGTGGGCTACTGGATAGGGCAGGACATTTTGTGGGAGGGAATTATGAAAAGATTCTCAATTTCTAGTCCTTAGAGGGGAAATCTTTGAGGACACAGTGATAATTACGGTGACGACATGTCCTGGTTTCTGCGGGACAGTACAGTATTTTGTCCCTCAACCAAACAATTATACTCCGCATTTTAATCAACAAATTCAAACACCAATTATTTAGAAAAAAAGGTTGATTTGTCCCGTATTTCAGTCAAACATTCCAACCTGTCTTTCGCAGTCATGTTGTGCTTATGAAATTATATATAATGATTTTACCAACCGTTAAGATTACCTGCTCTTTCCATGACATAGACTGACCAGGTGAATCCAGGTGAAAGCTGATTGAAGTGGATTTAGCAATGACATCAATAAGGGATGATCCCTTATTGATGTCATTGTTAAATCCACTTCAATCAGTGTAGATGAAGGGGAGGAGACAGGTTAAAGAAGGATTTTTAAGACTTGAGACAATTGAGGCATGAATTGTACACAAGTGCCATTCAGAGGGTGAATAGACAAAGGATTAGCGTGGCTTTGAACAGTGTATGATAGTACGTGCCAGGTGCACCGGTTTGAGTGTGTCATGAATTGCAACATTGCTGGGTTTTTCATGCACGACAGTTTCCCGTGTGTATCAAGAACGGTCCACCACCCAAGGACATCCAGCCAACATGACACAACTGTGGGAATCATTGAAGTCAACAGGGGCCAGCATCCCTGTGGAATGCTTATTACACCTTGTAGAGTCCATGCTCTGACAAATTGAGGCTATTCTGAGGGCAAAGGGGTGTGCAAATCAATACTGGAAAAGGGGTTCTTAATGTTTTGTACACTCAATGTATTTCATAAGGATTGGTAGCCTACTGTTGATGTTAAGCACTTCTCCAATAGTTGTAGAAAAATATAAGGAAGGATGGCGCTGTTAAGGTACACAATAGTAGGTATTTGTAGACAGAATGTGCGCTTTGGTAAAAGGGGTAAATTGGTCATCAAAAAGAAAGGAGTACCAAGGCACTCCTCATATAATTAATTAAAATGCCTTTATTAGTATGGCATGTTCAATGGAAACAAAGTTTAAAAACTCTGACGCGTTTCGGCTGCATGGCCTTTATGAGCGAGTACAACTTCTCCAATTGTTATTGAGATTGAATATTCTGTGCGGCACCAGACGAGATAGGCCTATCTTCAACCAATCATATTTCTTAAATCTTTTCGGGCTAAATTCCAGCTAAAGTTGGAGAGGACAGTTAGGCATAACTACTTAAAAAAGCGTGCTTCTAATGAAGAGCTACACAAGTAAGTACATAGCCTTTTGAGACTGAAAGATATAAGGTAATATTGTCAAATTTGTGAGGCTCTCCATAATCATTAGTGGCTCATTCCACATATTTGCTGTTACTTCACTCAATCCCGTTTTAAGTCTCCCTCCCTAACTATTTTACATTCCTTGAGATCGACCGTAAATGTTTCCTTGCTCAAATATTCCCAAATATTCCCATATTAATAAAACAGCCAAACATGTTTTTTTCGCCAGGCAAAGAGTAAACTAGTTACACTTCAATTGCTCATTTAATGTAGTGCACCGGCTTCTCACTTCTCACAATGGTGCTTGTTTAGTAGTCAGATTAAAGCTGAATCAATGTCTTGCAAGATCGCATAATGACATCAACGTAATTTAATTGAAAGGATGTGGAAGCAACATTGAATCAACCAGTGTGTGCTCTGTGGGTTAGTATTTTACATAACATAACCAAATATGAATGCATAGTATAACTTTACTATTACACCACAAACATCATCTCATTTCTTTAGATGATTGAGATTTTAGGATGGTTATGTTATGTAAATGGTTTTAAATTAAGGGATGTGCTGCCAAATGCTTTTATTCATGTAGAAGTCACTGTCTGGCTAATGTCCCACCAAATCATCCTGTTGTCTGCCTTTGGGTATTTTTAATGTGGACACCCTAAAGTTGATAGCAACATAATATTCAGTGCTATCTAATTGAAATATAATGAAGCCTGTTTCTTAGATGTTTTTTGCCCTCAGATATGGAAAACTGTGAAAGGTTGTTTGCAGATGAAGTGAGATGTCCCAATGAATGTCCCAAGACTGAGACTAACATGCTGACCAGACCGCAGGCGCGCATGTTGATTTTGTCCACCCACGATCAGGACACGCAGGTTGAAATATCAAAACTAACTCTGAACCAATTACATTAATTTGGAGACAGGTCGATAAGCAAAATGTTATGGTAATTTAGCTAGCTAGCTTGCTGTTGCTAGCTAATTTGTCCTGGGATATAAACATTGGTTTGTTAATTTTACCTGAAATGAACAAGTTTCTATACTCCAACAATTAATCCACAGATAAAATGGTAAACTGAGTTTGTTTCTAGTAATCTCTCCTACTTCAAGCTTCTTCTTCTTCTTTGGACTTTATATGGCGGTTGGCAGTTTATCTTTCAATCACCCATGTGGGTACAGTTGAAGTCAGAAGTTTACATAAAACTCGTTTTTCAACCACTCCACAAATGTCTTGTTAACAAACTGTAGTTTTGGCAAGTGGGTTAGACATTGACTTTGTGCATGACACAAGTCATTTTTCCAACAATTATAAAGAGACTGATTATTTCACTTATAATTCACTGTATCACGAATACAGTGGGTCAGAAGTTGACATACACTATGTTGACTGTGCCTTTAAACAGCTTGGAAAATTCCAGAAAACTATGTAATAGCTTTAGAAGCTTCTGATAGGCTAATTGACATAATTTGAGTCGGGATGTGTACCTGTGGATGTATTTCAAGGCCTACCTTCAAACTCAGTGCCTCTTTGCTTGACATCATAGGAAAATCAAAGGAAATCAGCCAAGACCTCAGAAAAAAATTGTAGACCTCCACAAGTCTGGTTCATCCTTGGGAGCAATTTCCAAATGCCTGAAGGTACCACGTTCATCTGTACAAACAATAGTACGCAAGTATAAACACCATGGGACCACGCAGCTGTCATACAGCTCAGGAAGGAGATGTGTTCTGTCTCCTAGAGATGAAAGTACTTTGGTGCGAAAGGTGCAAATCAATCCCAGAACAACAGCGAAGGACATTGTGACGATGCCGGAGGAAAAGGTACAAAAGTATCTATATCCACAGTAAAACGAGTCTTATATCAACATAACCTGAAAGGGCTCTCAGCAAGGAAGAAGCGACTGCTCCAAAACCGCCATAAAATAGACAGACTACAGTTTGCAACTGTACATAGGGACAAAGATTGTACTTCTTGGAGAAATGTCCTCTGGTCTGATGAAACAAAAATAGAACTGTTTGGCCATAATTACCATTGTTATGTTTGGAGGAAAAAGGGGGAGGCTTGCAAGTCGAAGAACACCATCCCAACCGTGAAGCACGGGGTGGCAGCATCATGTTGTGGGGGTGCATCGCTGCAGGAGGTATTGGTGCACTTCACAAAATAGATGGCATCATGAGGCAGGAAAATTGTGGATATATTGAAGCAACATCTCAAGACGTCAGTCAGGAGTTTAAAGCTTTGTCGCAAATGGATCTTCCAAATGGACAATGATCCCAAGCATACTTCCAAAGTTGTGGCAAAATGGCTTAAGGACAACAAAGTCAAGGTATTTGAGTGGCCATCACAACGTCCTGACCTCAATCCAATAGCAAATGTGTGGGCAGAACAGAAAAAGTGTGTGCGAGCAAGGAGGCCTACAAACCTGACTCAGTTACACCAGCTCTGTCAGGAAGAATGGGAAAAAATTCACCTAACTTATTGTGGGAAGCTTGTGGAAGGCTACCCGAAAAGATTGACCCAAGTTAAACAATTTGAAGGCAATGCTATCAAATACTAATTGTGTGTATGTATGACATCACATGACCCACTGGGAATGTGATGAAAGAAATAAAATCTGAAATAAATAATTCTCTCTACTATTATTCTGACATTTCACATTATTAAAATAAAGTTGTGATCCTAACTGCCCCAAGACAGCAATCAAATACAATATGAAACAAAAAAGCCATCAACACAATGTCAAATAAAATAGAAACACAGTACAACACAACATTTCTGAAAAACTACTACTTCAGTTTCTTCAGCTACTAGGTGCTTAATTAAAACTTTAAATTGACAGAGTGGCACCAGAACATCCAATTGTAATGAGTTTTGTAAATTGTTCCAGCAGTGAGGTTCATTTAAACTGAAAGCGGATTTACCTAATTTGGAGACTCGAGGGACCTCAAGAGTTAACCAACCCTGTGAACAGGTTTGGTAACTCGTGTTTTTATACAACAAAGTTAGGTAAATCGGAAGCTTGTGTAGTAGAGCTTTGTAAACAAAAAATGAATAGTAAAGTGATCTACAGGACTTTAATGAGGACATTTGGTAGAGGATGCAGTGATGAGTGTTACAACTGTCACCTGTGATAAAGCGAAGGGCGCTATGATAGGCAGCACCAAAGGTTTAAGAGTAGTGGCTGCTGCATTCTAAATAAATAAATAAATAATGTCACGGTAGTCAAGAACAGGCAAGACATTTGACTATGCAATCTGCTTCCTGCTGTTTAGGGGGAGGCAAGATATATTTCTAAAGAAGAAGGCCACTTCAAATCTTAGCCTTTTAACTAGCTCATCAGTATGTTTTTTAACCTCTTAGAGTGTCCGCAGTCCAGCAGAAATCTAATAAGCATAATAAAAAAATGAAAATGGATACTTCAAGGGGCCTTAAAATTCAAAATCAAATTATCCTTGGTATGACCTTATTGAAGGGATACATTTTTGCTGAAAATACCCAGTTCTATCTGCCTGTAACTCAGGACCTGAAGCAAGAATATAAATATTCTTGATACCATTTGAAAGGAAACACTATGATGTTTTTGGAAATGTTAAATGAATGTAGAAGAATATAAAAAATTTGATCTGGTAAAAGATAATCCAAAGAAAAAAACATGTGCTTTTAAAAATGTATTTTCATCTTTGAAATGCAAGAGAAAGACCATAATGGATTTTTCCAGTTTAGTCACAATTTAGATTTTGCCCAATAGATGGCAGCAGTGTTTGTGCAAAGTTTTAGACTGATCCAATGAACCATTGCAATTACTTTCAAAATATTATATCAAGTCTGCCCAAATGTGCCTAATTGGTTTATTGATACATATTCAAGTTCATAACTGTGCACTCTCCTCAAACAATAGCATGGTATTCTTTCACTGTAATAGCTACTGTGAATTGGGCAGTGAAGTTAGATTAACAAGAATTTAAGCTTTCTGCCCATACATACAACCTCATGCTAATCACATTAGCGCACGTTAGCTCTACCATCCCTCTCGGGGGACACACCAATCCCATAGAGGTTAAACAGATAGAAAATGTTATTTTTGTAAATGGTAAAAGGAACAGGTCCCAATACTGACCCCTACGGTACACCTTTCGGGAATATCCGGCAAACTAGACCTAACACTATCAGAAATCACACATTGTGTCCTGCCTGACAGATAATTCTCCAAACACTTGCCTGATCCAGGCCTTTTTAAAACAATGTTTAACAATCCAAACAATCTAGTCTAGCGATGATAAACAACCAACTTGACAGAGCTTGAAGAATGTTGAAAAGCATAATTGTACAATCCAGGTGTGCAAAGCTCTTAGAGACTTCGCCATTGATTTATTTTCCATTAATTAATTCCATTAAGCTAACAAGCATTCTTTGACTTTCTCTTGACATTGCAGAACACGTTTTTTTCTCTGCCACGCTGGTAGGAGCCATTGTGAGTAACAGGGTTTTAATGCACAGGCAGTAAGAGTAGTGTACAACCACCAGATGTTCAACTAGTCTATTTTATGCATCAGGTTTAAATATGTGTATTTAAAGAGCACAGCACCATTCCCTTCCCTCATAATGATATCTCTCCTGAGGCCTATCTGAAACCACAATCAAAAAAACACAACAATCACAAAAGGCTCACACCATCCGATACAACTCTGCCTGCATGGCCGCCTCACTCAAAGACCTAGCCTAATTGCTCATCAAAAGTACCATTATGTGATGGTACTCAGGCTATTGTAACAAGGGATTAATTTGTGCTTCTATGCCTTAAACCTCATGTTAATGAAGAGATGTGCGATTTTAATTCCAGTTTGTTTAATTGCGAGGCCCTGGGTTGAGGAGAGAGAGTCAGTCGTTCGGTTTGTCTCGTGTGCGTTACGTGGGACTTAAAGGCCAGCAGACCATGTCTTATTCACTACTCCTGTCTGGGGCTGGACTGCCTCTGAGCTGAAAGAGACTCCTCTTTCAGGGCCTATTAAAAAAGGAAACATAACCCTCCATATCTACTTCCTCTTTATTTTTTATTTAACAGTTAAGAACTTAAGAACAAATTCTTATTTATAATAACAGCCTAGGAACAGTGGGTTAATTGCCTTGTTCAGGGGCAGAACAACAGATTTGTACCTTGTCAGCTCAGGGATTCGATCTAGCAACCTTTCGGGTACCTGCCCAACACTCTAACCACTAGGCTACCTGCCACACCAATTCATCCATGTGTGATTTGACAGGGAGATAAAGTTGTGTGTGTAATGCCTGACCCTTTCCAAAAGGTTGCTGGTTACAGTGGCGTGTATTCATGGAGAGTATGACATGTTGTCGCCCTAGCATTTGATTGATTGATGCCAGCAAGTATTTGGCCTCCCTTGAATATCCAATCAGCATTTAGCTGAGCTCAACTGTTAGTTGTCCTGGCACAGCTAAACACCAGTTTGGGGTTGCCTCTTTCTGGTCTGCTTGTGTTGATGTCCTGCAGTAGCTAGTGTGCTAAATCTACCCTTTCCTAAGCCATGGATGGAGATGGGGATTTGGATTTGGTTTTGACTAAAATCTCTGTACTGGCCAATGACCCCGATTCTGATCTAACCATGAATTCATATATATAGTGCCACTGGCCCGAGACAATTGAAGTTCAATATGTAGCCTAGATGTAGCCTAGTAGGCTCACATTAACTAGCTAGCTAACGTAGTTGGTTCATTGTTGCCCATGCGAGGAAGTTAGGCTAGCAAGGGTTGGCGTTCAACTAGTCTACACTTAGCAGTGCAGACACTGGAGACATTAAAAGCCTTACTATAATGTGGCATATTACAAATTGATTAATTTTAAGTGACATTGAGGAGCAAGAGGCATGGAGGCAGACAGACATAGACTGAAAATACCTCTGCATTAAATGTGGATACTGTAGCATACAAAGCAATATCGTCATCCATTGTTGCTATCCTTTAACTCAGATCAGATTCCTTCTACTAAATGTGCTTACTAAATGTGCTAGCTACATGGCTAGCTAGCTGCCAGTGTGTTGTATAGCCTATCCGACTGCTTCTTCATGGGCTCTGTGTTTGTTTTCCCCTGTGAAGAGCTGGGCTCATGTGTCTCTGGTATGATGGACAGGAACCAGGTGGTTTTCCCAGCGTCCCGTCATATCAGGGTGAAATGTTGATAGTGTGGCGATCGGGAAGTCGAACGCTGTTTGTTTAGCTGCACTCTTTACAGGCAGCTCTACTCATCGATTTAGACTCAGGTTTAAGGGTTTGAGTTTCCTAATGATTCCGATGCTTCCCACCCTGATTTATCAGAGAGACCATGCCCTTGGGATGGACTGCGGTATGTACACTATATATACAAAAGTATGTGGACACCCCTTCAAATGAATGAATTTGGCCACACCCGTTGCTGACAGGTGTATAAAATTTGAGCACAAATACATGCATTCTCCATAGATAAACATTGACAGTAGAATGGCCTTACTGAAGAGCTCCGTGACTTTCAACATGGCACCGTCATAGGATGCCACCTTTCCAACAAGTCAGTTCCTTAAATTTCTGCCCTGCTGGAGCTGCCCCAGTCACCTGTAAGTGATGTTACTGTGAAGTGGAAACATTTCAGTGGTAGGCCACACAAGCTCACAAAACGGGACCGCTGAGTGCTAAACATAATCTGTCCTCGGTTGCAACACTCACTACCGAGTTCCAAATAGCCTCTGGAAGCAACATCAGCCCAATAACTGTTAGTCTGGAGGTTCATGAAATGGATTTCCATGGCCAAGCAGCCGCACATCATGCGCAATGCCAAGCGTCGGCTGGAGAGGTGTAAAGCTCCATGTCATTGGACTCTTGAGTAGTGGAAATGCGTTCCCTGGAGTGATGAATCACGATTGCAGTCTGATGGATTAATCTGGGTTTGGCAGATGCCAGGAGAACGCTACCTGCCCAAATACATAGTGGCAACTGTAAAGTGTGCTGGAGGAGAAATAATGGTCTGGGGATGTTTTTCATGGTTCGGGCTAGGCCTCTTAGTTCCAGTGAAGGGAAATCTTAACTCTATAGCATACAATGACATTCTAGAAGAATCTGTGCTTCCAACTTTGTGGCAACAGTTTGGGGAAGGCCCTTTCCTGTTTCATCATGACAATGCCCCCATACACAAAAGGAGGTCCATACAGACATGTTTTGTTGAGATGTGTGGAAGAACTTTACTGGCCTGCACAGAGCCCAGACCTCAACCCCATTGAACACCTTTGGGATGAATGGAAACACCGACTGCGAGCCAGGCGTAATCGCCCAACATCAGTGCCCGACCTCACTAATGCTCTTGTGGCTGAATGGAAGAAAGTCTCTGAAGAAATGTTCCAACATCTAGTGGAAAGACTTCCCAGAAGAGTGGAGGCTGTTATAGGGGGGACCAACTCCATATTAATGCCCATGATTTTGGAATGAGATGTTCAACGAGCAGGTGTCCACATACTTTTGGTCATGTAGTGTATCTGCCTTGCTCATCTCTGACTAACACAGTGACACTCCCAGTCAGAGACTCCCAGTCATTCTCAGTCAGGAGATTCCAGGAACCAGAGCTTTAACTAACAGAGGTACTGTCAGTCAGCTTTGACACTACAGTATCCCATTGCTACCAAGCAATGAAAGCTAAGCATTTTCCTATATTGTACATGTACCACTGCCAACTGCTGGGTCAGTTCTGAACAGTGCCGGCAGCAAGCATAAGCAACATGAGCAATTTATTTATTTTTACTCAGTCGGGGTCTCAACTTGCTGTTTAGTGTTCGAATCATAGAATACACAAGGCGCAAGTTCGACATTGGGTTGTGCATCAGAAGTTTTAATCTTGTTTTGTCAGTCACTGACATTCACTCAATTAACAATGTCAGGTAACATTTTTTTCTAGTCATTTATCTGAACTTGTAGTAATCATGGCCGAATACCAATCGGGCACACAGGGCACTTGCCCATGGTCCCTAACCTCCAAGGGTTCCCCATATATTTTTTTTAAAGGTCCCGAACAGTCATTCTGATTCCCATGTAAAATACTATTTTGAGTGACTAAAATATCACCCATCATTTTTGGGGGGGAATAGAAATGCTCACAATTTCAAAAAATGTAATTTTTCTTTAATGGCTAACTACCAGGAAGTTGGAAAAGACAGGCCGAGTGGGTGGGTAGCTTATATTAATGAGCTCAACTTGACTGACAGCTCTTTGAAATGCTTATGTCAAGAAACTTGGATGCAGTAAGCAGTGTTGCAGTAAAATCTTCTCAAGCTAATTTGGTGAAATACAAAGCAACTCAAACATCATTGAAATTGCATCAGTGATATCAATTTCTGTGATACGTCTCTCATTTAGCATGTCTCTTGTGTTGCGGTTCAAAGCAGCACTGATGGTATTTTCACATGACAACTGCGTCAGAGTTTTGAACAACCATTCCCTTAATTTTGTTCCATGCCAGCTGAAGACCTAGCTAGCCAGTAAGTAGCTAACACCAGACACAGAGAAAGAGTGTAAACTTTTTGTTATATTTACTGACACCGTACAGTCAATTTTTGGCACCAGTAGAGTAGCTATCTAGTAATATAAACCACACCCCTCTGCAAACATGCCTTCTCCGATGTTGGTTACAAGGAGGTACTTATAAAAAATTAAGTAAGAAAACATCTATTAAATGGTCTATTAAAATGACAGAGTGATGTCACCCTATCCCTTAATAATTCCACCTCCTGAATCCAAGTGTTTGACATGGGGTGAGGGGACCAGTAACTTTGTGATCAAACTTCATCAATGTAGATGCAACAGTAATGTTTTATACTTTGATCATCACGCTTTGATTTGGTTTCATCAAAAAATAATAACATTTAATGATAAACATGATTTAGACTGTTCATGTTCAGCTGCTTCATTCAAAAACAAATCCATTGTGATTTAATTGTAATGTTGCTAGCCACACTACTTATCTAGTTGTGACCATCTTGTTAGTATCAACAAAAGCTTACTACAAATTCTAGCTACCTAGCAACCGCATTAGTGCAGCTTGATAGTTAGCTTATATTAGCTACAGTAGGCACAAGCCAAACAAGCTACTGCCACAGGTCTAAACAAACATTTTAGAAGAACAGGATAGCATACTTTGAGTTGTCCTTATGTTAGGCCCTGATATGGCTATGCCATATGGCTGGGGGCTACACTAGTTAATTTAGCAGTATTTGCTTAGAATTCAGATGCATTTTTTTTATATTAGCATATAATATGAAGAATACAAGTGAACATAGCTGAATAAAATAGAAAGGATATTTTCCTCAAACAATTTCTGAGGGAGTGCGCACATGCGGCTATTCTGTGTTGAGCGTTTACCAACGAAACAGGTCCTCTTATATGCTTAATTTAGAGAGATTTATGCAACTTTAGTGGTCATACAAAAGTTGGGCTATTGGTTTTTATTGTAACACATTCTAAGCTGCATGATAACTCTAAAGATGATTTGGAAAAAGTTGCATGAAAGGCAGGAGCTCTGATTTGTTTCTTGTGCATGCTGCTCACACTTCATCAGTCTCTCATTCCCAATTTGACAAGCACGCGATAATATTCTCACGAGGCCTCAAATTTCCCGGGAGCATCGCCCTTGTATGGCCGTAATGCCCACTAAAAAATCCATTCCTTTTGCGGCCAAATTGGCTGTTGTGATCTTGGGCTAAATATAATAATTATAATTCCCTTCTCCCGGCTGCCATTCTCCAAAGCCCATTTCACTCATATGGCTCTCTCAGATATCTCAATAATGTTTTGCCAATGCCCGTCACATGACGAGTCCTTCTCGCAGTCTTCTTAGCTAAGAAGTAGGCTACAGGTGAAGACAGACACATCGGGGTTACAATTGTGCAACACCTAATTCCGAGGTGCATATTGAAGATGTTAGAAGAACTGTCCACATTTAGCCTACTTTAAGATGAGTAGGCCTAACGAATAGCAAAAGCACTAGCCTAGACAGTTGCGGGATGCGATAGATCCCAAATTAATACAATCACTCGCATGTGTGTGCGTGTATGTATATGTGTTTGTGGTGAGCGAGTATGTCTACACTTTCTGTAGCCATAGGAATGATGCTAATGATAACCGTCTTCTGGGAGAGATGGAAAGGAATAATGATATCATGATTATTTGCATCAATACAGTGGCTATTTGTTTAGCTAACTGCACTCACATGAGTGCTACAGAAACATTGCTAACCAAACAACAGTCTCTGGCTGGTGCCACTTGAATTAAAGGGTAACTAGACCCCAAAATAAAGATGTCTTAGATTTTTTTCAGACCTCTAGAAAAACTAAATGGAAACTTTTATAGGGCCCTAATATTATGTATAGAAAGATACCACTCTCAGAGAGTCTATGACTAGGGTGGCTGGACTCTTTGGTAATTTTTAGGGCCTTCGTCTGACACCGCCTGGTATAGAGGTCCTGGATGGCAGGATGTACTGGGCCGTACGCACTACCCTCTGTAGTGCCTTGTGGTTGGAGGCCGAGCAGTTAACATATCAGGAGGTGATGCAACCAGTCAGGATGCTCTCGATGGTGCAGCTGTAGGACTATTTGAGGATCTGAGGACCCATGCCAATTCTCCTGAGGGGGAATAGGCGTTACCAAATGTCTTGGTGTGTTTGGACCATGTTCGTTTGTTGGTGATGTGGACACCAAGGAACTTGAAGCTCTCAATCTGCTCCACTACAGCCCTGTCGAGGAGAATGGGGGCATGCTCGGACCTCCTTTTCCTGTAGTCCACAATCATCTCCTTTGTCTTGATCAAGTTGAGGGAGAGGTTGTTATCCTGGCACCACACTGCCAGGTCTCTGAACTCCTTTCCATAGGCTGTCTCGTCGTTGTTGGTGATCAGGCCTACCACTGTTGTGTCGTCTGCAAACTTAATGATGGTGTTGGAGTCATGCTTGGCCATGCAGTCAGGGGTTAACAGGGAGTACAGGAGGGGACTGAGCACGCACCCATAAGGGACCCCCGTGTTGAGGATCAGCGTGGCTGATGTGTTGTTACCTACCCTTACCACCTGGGGGCGGCCCGTCAGGAAGTTCAGGATCCAGTTGCAGAGGGAGGTGTTTAGTCCCAGGGTCCTTAGCTCAGTAATGAGATTTGAGGACACTATGGTGTTTAACGCTGAGCTGTAGTTAATGAATAGCATTCTCACGTAGGTGTTCCTTTTGTAGAGGTGGAAAAGGGCAGTGTGGAGTGAAATAGAGATAGCATAATTTATGGATCTGTTGGGGCAAATTAGAGTGGGTCTAAGGTTTCTGGGATAATGGTGTTGATGTGAGCCATGACCAGCCTTTCAAAGCACTTCGTGACTACAGACCTGAGTTGTCGCTTTGCCTGTTTGATGGTTCGTCAGAGGGCATAGCGGGATTTCTTATAAACGTCCGGGTTAGAGTTCTACTCCTTGAAAGCGGGAGCTCTACCATTTAGCTCAGTGCAGATGTTGCCTATAATCCATGGCTTCTGGTTGGGGTATGTACATACGGTCACTGTGGGGACGATGTCATCGATGACCTTATTGATGAAGCCCATGACTGATGTGGTGTACTTCTCAATGACATCGGAAGAATCCCGGAACGTGTTCCAGTCTGTGGTAGCAAAACAGTACTGTAGCTTAGCATCTGCGTCATCTGACCATTTCCGTATTGATCGAGTCACTGGTACTTCCTGCTTTAGTTTTTGCTTGTAAGCAGGAATCAGGAGCACAGAGTTATGGTCAGATTTGCCAAATGGAGGGCGCAGAAGAGCTTTGAACGTGTTTCTGTGTGTGGAGTAATAGTGGTCTAGAGTTTTTCCCCTCTTTTTGCACATGTAGCATGCTGGTAGAAATGAGGTAAAAACGGATTTCCCTTCATTAAAGTCCCTGGCCACTAGGAGCGCCACCTCTGGATGAGCATTTTCTTGTTTGGTTATGGCCTTATACAGCTCGTTGAGTGCGGTCTTAGTGCCAGCATCGGTTTGTGGTGGTAAATAGACAGCTACGAAAAATATAGATGAAAACTATCTTGGTAAATAATGTGGTCTACAGCTTATCATGTGATACTCTACCCCAGTTAAGCAAAACCTTGAGACTTCATTAATATTTGATTTTGTGCACCAGCTGTTATTAACAAATAGACATAGACCGCCACCCCTTGTCTTACCGGAGTCAGCTGTTCTATCTTGCCGATGTATGGAAAACCCAGCCAGCTGTATGTTATCCATGTCGTCGTTCAGCAACGACTCGGTGAAACATACGATATTACAGTTTTTAATGTCCTGTTGGTAGGATTGTCTAGATCGGAGCTCATCCAGTTTATTATCCAATGATTGCACGTTGGCTAATAGGACTGACGGTAGATGCTGTTTACACATTCGCCATCGGATTCTTACATCTTACAAGGCACCCAGACCTACAAACCCTATATCTTCGTCTCTTCTTCATGCGAATGACGGGGATTTTGGGCCTTGTCCGGTGTCTGAAGTAAATCCTTCATGGCCGACTCGTTAAAGAAAAAATCTTTGTCCAGTACAAGGTGAGTAATCGCTTTTCTGATATCCAGAAGCTATTTTTGGTCAAAAGAGATGGTGACAGAAACTTTACGTACAAAATAAGTTAAAATAACACTAAAAAACACACATAATAGCACAATTGTTTAGGAGCCTATAAAAACGGCAGCCTTCGACGCCATTTTCAGCATCATTGCAAAGAGAAAGAAAAAAAGTTCATTATATAAGGTTGGATGGTTTGTAATGGTTTGCAGGCAGACACAGAGACATAGGGTTGTTCATTGGAAATCTTTGAAAAAGAGCAGGGTCTTTTGGCCCTCTAGGATTTGGGAACGGCAGAGCTGGATTGGCTATTATCTCGGGTGGCCCCTGTTTTGAGTTACGGTGGGAGACTGTTAGCAGACACCAGGTGCTCTGTGGTACATGGAGGAAATTGAGCAAACAGGAGGTAAGTGAGATGGAGGGCTGTCTCTCTATGGACCGCGCCACAGCAACCATTCATTCCTATTAGGTCTCCTCTCTTCTACTCCTCTACAACAAAATAAAACATCCCGCTAGTGTCTGGCACACACACACACACACACACACACACACACACGCACACGCACACGCACACGCACACGCACACGCACACGCACACGCACACACACACACACACAGCCAGAGCTCCCGTGAGGAATGGGCAGCCCAGCTGGCGGTGTTGTAGCATGCCACCCCTGTGCTCCTAACCTGGCGAGAGGGGACAGGGGCCCTGGGGTGGTCGTCACTGCTGCTCATAGGCGTGCTGGCTCAGAATGGTGGTGGCAGGCTCCAGATGCGGGGCCTAAGGGCTTGGACGCATGTCTCTACCCATCACAACATAACCCCAGAGTGGGGAAAGGAAGGGACAGCACGGGGGTGGGAGCTGGCTATCCAGATCAGATGGAGGCGGAGGGGATGGAGAGGAGCTCACTCCACCATGCATTCAAACCCCATGACATGGGTTGAGGGGAGGGGAGAGAGATGGGGCTAGTTACCCGTAACAGCGATCTCCAACCAGTGTGTGTGTGTGGGGAGATGGCATTGTCAGTGATATGATTAGTGGCTATAGGGGGAAGAGTGACAGGACATGAGAGGGGGGGTGGAGGGAGGGGGGAGAGAGAGATATGCCTCGTGAGGGCACGCTTACATAAGGCTATTAAAGTGTCAGTGTGTTATATCATGCAAGCAGGCAAAAAACATTTGCTTTTTTTCCCCCCCTGCCTTTGCGAGGGAAGACGCCTGCTCGTGTAAGACACATTGTGTGAAGATGAAAGGGTCAGTCTTTGTCCAGAGCTCACAGAGTGTGTGTGTGTATGACTAACAGGAGCATGTACAGTGTGTCTTTCTCACGTGAGTACACATACACTCTTAGAAAAGGTGCTATCTAAAACCTAAAAGGTTTCTACCTGGAACCAAAAAGGGATCTCCTGTGGGGACAGCCGAAGAACATTTTTAGAACCCTTTTTTCTAAGAGTGTAGCGGTCTTGGAAAGATTGTTTTCTTAGTATTCCCCTCGGGTAGTACAGTTATGATGAAGGGCTATAATTGTGTGCTCTGTACTTGGTGTGCAGTATGTCATTTACCCATCCATCAGAGCTGTTAGCAGCTTGTCCTCAGAGCACAAGTGTTGATTTCTCTCTGATGTGGGTGGGTACTGCTATCTTCAGAGAACTCAACAAGGAGGTTCAACCATGACATGTTATGTGTCTGTGTGATTAGTCTATACTTAGTGAGTGATTTATATGCATTGCATTTGCTAGTTTTTGCATATTTGTTTGTGTACTGTTGTGCCTCAGTGTCTGCATTTCAAAACTCGGACTCCTCAGCCACTCAAGAACCCACAATAAACCGAAGTGACATGCACGAGTCGTCATCGTCAAAACCGACAGACGACCAGAGAGTTAAAGTACAGTATGTACTGTATGCAATGTGCAGTTTGTGTGAAAATGTCTTCTCCCATGATCTATCGCCCCATTTCCAACTCTCCATCAGTACCTCTCTGTCAGGTCTTTGTTATCCCAGTCTTACATCATGATCGTGCACCACACAGCATCAGCAGCACACCCACACATCCCCATGCCAGCCCCTGGATAACGTGTCTTGATAGTCAGTAGAATAAATGCCCCTGAGAGCTGCTCTCCTCCAACACTACAGCTCTTCATCTCTCTCCCTCTGTCTGTCCCTCTCGCTCCCTCTCTCTCCGTCTGTGTCTCCTTCTGTCTATCCCTCTTGCTCCCTCCCCTCCTCTGTCTAGCCCTCTTGCTCCCTCTCTCTTCATCTCTCCCTCTCCCCTATCCCTCTCTCTCCCTCTCCCCCTCTGTCTAGCCCTCTTGTTCCCTTTCTCTCATCTACATCTCTCCTTTCTATTCCTTTCGAACTCTATCAATCTCCATGTCTCTGTCTTTCTATCCTTTTTGTTCTCTCTCTCCATCTACAGCTCTCTTTCTATCCCACTCGCTCCCTCCGTCTTCCCCTCTCCCTCCCTCCTCTCTCTACCCTTTTCCCATCCTCGACAACATCCCTGACAGGATTTATTTGTTCCTGGAAGTTATTGTCCCCATAATATACTGAATCCATCTTCATTAGTCATTGGCCAACGTCGGCTTGGGGAGATAAAAAGTGCCCCCTGTCACTGGGGGAGATATCTATGGCAGTGCGTGTCGATAGATTCACTAGGGTCTGACCTTTCCTGTAGAGAAGAGCGAGGGAGGGTTATTGAGGAGACACCAGGTTATTGAGTGCCTCCTCCAAACCTTGTAGTTTATCGTTTCGTTTTTTCTTTCCACGGTGCGACATCACCGACGAGAATTAACTTTGAAGTAAAGCTAACAATCGATAGAGTGTTGCATGATGGTGAGTTTAAATGACATGTCTGAAATCCCATGTTATCACATGGGTGATAGGGTCATTCTGGCATCTACGTCGAAAATAATGACAGTTTCTTCCAAGTAATATTCAGTATGGTAGTTAAACAGAGCATCCAGTTATATGATCTAGCACAGATTTGTTAATGACACAAGGTGCCTTTGTAATTGAAATGTCTTTGCCGCTGTGATAATTTACTGGAGAGAGGAGGCTCAGGTTAGGACAGTGGCTCAGGTTACTATCTATATAACCTCGTCCCCAGGCTCGAATAGCTGGCGCATAGAGCCTGGTAATAGTGTGGGGCTGTTTGAGACTTAGGAAGTGTGGATTTACTTATTGACATGATAATCAATTCAAATTCTGAGCAAATCACACGACTATGAGGTGTGGCTCCAAATCGAGGCAGAAAAGTGTTTGTTATGGTGCACCACGAAAATAATTCCCCTGAACCCGAGGTAGTAGGAAAATATTGTGTTCATGCTAATACAGTAGCTAGCCAGCTTAACTCTGCTAACCATCCTATAACGTGATTTACACTGAGGTCACTGAATGCCGTTTACAGACTTCCGATATAGCAGACTCTGGAATATCCATGTTGCACAAGCTAAATGAGTTGTCTTTGTTGTACATGAACACAAAAATAATACTGGACCCCGGATGCAGCACACTTAGGGGAACTTTCTAAGCCTGTAAGTGTTGCGCTAGATGGTGATGTACTAAGAGATCAGCTCACCCATGTCATAGGCTTACAGTCAAGTCCTGTTCTGAGTCTCTCAGACGTCCTACCCTGCCTGATATGACATAGGCTCATTCTGTTCAGGACAACCCAGGGTTTGACGCCATGTCATCTTGTAACTGTACATCAAACACAGTGATCATAAACGTTGACACTGTATATTACATGAGTTTTATTATATGGGAATGTGAATGTGTTTGGCTTGCTTGTATGACATCAAAGCGGTATTTATTATCATTTTCAATGTCTCATCTTTCAAAGTACATTGAGTCCTCATAACTTACAGCATTTCCCTCACTCAGAAAACAAAAAATGTGCAAAAGTTACCGGGAGGGATGAGGGGCAACTTCTTGTCGCGCGCAGTGCTCACGTTCAGAGCGGCTATCAGTCAAAACCCATACAGAGCTGGGAGCGAAGACCCTGAGCTCTTCCATCATGTGTAACATGTAACTGTACTGCCACTGAGTTCCAACTTAAGCGCTTATCAGTGTCCAAATCTGCCATTTTCAACCCGTATATGGGTACGGATGTAAAGGGCTACGAGGAAAGTAATACAAAAGTAACTAAAAGCATGTTATTGAGTTTGGGTATTTCAAAAGTTACGTTAATGATTGCAATTTTGATACAGGTAACTACAATAGTCACTGTAACTGATTACATTTAGGAGGTAACCCTATATTTCTGACACTGAGACATACTGCCAATCAACTGCCTAACCTACTGCAGACCACGCAATTCACTTCATTACTTTCCCTTCACCCACAACCCTATTACTGTTTACTGCTGCTCCACCCGAGATGAATGGCGAGAGAGAGAGACAGAGAGAGAGACAGAGAGAGAGACAGAGAGAGAGAGACAGAGAGAGAGAGAGAGAGAGAGAGACAGAGAGAGAGAGACAGAGAGAGAGACAGAGAGAGAGAGACAGAGAGAGAGAGAGAGAGAGAGACACAGAGAGAGACAGAGAGAGCGAGACAGAGAGAGCGAGACAGAGAGAAAGAGACAGAGAAAGAGACAGAGAAAGAGACAGAGAGAGAGAGATGCTTACAGTGTGATGGAGATAACTTATTTTAAACAGCCTGAAACGGTAACTGTGGCCTTCCAATCGATTGTAATCGGGGTATAAACCATAATAATAGAAATGTGTTTTCCTTTTAGATCAACACATTAAACTGGCACAACATATTTCTCTGCAGATCTGAAAATCAAACCACTTTCAACTCACCCCTGATAATGAGAGCTTTAATAATGTTAATAAATCAGTACCTCTTTTCTGATTGCTAGGGCTAATTTTAAATGCGTGGTCCTGGGAGTTCAGAGCTATTTTCTTCTCTAAACAGACACTGAATTCCACTGGCTCTGTGAGAGCCTTTTTCCTCCAACGGTTTTTAACAAGCCGATGAACCAATGATGAAGAGGAGAGCGATGAGTATCCAAATACAATGTATCAATCATTAAGTGGAGAGGGACATTAATATTTCATGGACCTTATACCACCAACAAGTGCATGTGTAACAGTTGGAAAAAACACATACGCACATGGTGTAAACACACATGTGTTTATATTCCTAGAGTCAATTGACGCATTGGTGCGTCAATCTAAGTTACATAATAAAAACATCCCCATCAGAATCTGTCAGTTTAAGCTAGAAATCTTTTTTTGTATTGGATTCGTCTCAATCCACCGCATCCGCCTCTGTCGCACTTCCACATTTGCGTTGAAAGGTGGCAGAGTTAGAGCGGTGTTCGTCAGACCATGAGACATCCCAAAAATCGATCTTCTCACGAATACATCTGTGGCGTCTGAATGGTTATGACCACTCTGTGGAAAGCGGAGACTCTCATGAACAATGGTATTCTCCGTTTTGCTTTACGATCCCCGCAAGTGTCAGGGGACTCGTCTGAAGGTATGAATGGAAGTATGAAGATAGGTTAAATATGTGTTAAATATGAATAATAATATTTTTAAACAATTATTATTATAATAATACGTATTATTAATAATAATAATAATAATAATTTCCTGAGCATTCTTATATCTCCTAGATATAGGACAGGCACCTCCAAACCTTGTTTCTTCTGATTTATTTTGTGACTATCTATTTTGACATTTATGAATGTGTTATTCAATATGTTTCTCTCTGCTATAGCAGTAAAGGCCCAAATGAATAGCTAAATAGCTAAATGATCCATAGTATGACCAATCTTAAAACTATTCCCATCCAAAGGCTTACACTTACAGGGGTTATACACACATAAATACACACGCATAGACGCATGTACATCCTCTGTAGAGAAATTGTAATTGCAGTCTGAGGGGTGACATACTGGGGTGTAAATTGAACTCTTAGCAAAGACCCCCTACCTCTCACCTCTTTCCCCCTCATCTCTCCTACCTTGGCTCCCCCATCCTCCCCTCCTCCCCTCCTCCATCCCCTAAGCAGAATCTTTCTTCTCCTCTCCTCTTTCTAAATAAAGAGAGCCCTGGTTTCCTCTGACTAAACAGCAGCAGGTTTCTGGTTCCTCCCATTACTCTAACCTTAGCTGGGTCGCCTCTTCTAATCACCCGCTAAGAGCCTGGAACCATATCAAAGGGCTTGGAAGTGTGTGTAAGTTTGTGTGTGTGTGTCTGCATGTGTGTGTGTGTGTGTGTGTGTATGTGCATGCGTGCTCTCAAGTGTGTATTGTGAGTTAGATCAAAGCCCTCGTAAACCCCTCTGGGGCTGACACACTCTTGCAGGGTTCCTGCGTTGTGAGATGAGCTACTGGTAATTCTGCTGATACTGTATGCTGCTATTAAAAGTTGAGGAGGAGTTTGCAGGCCTGGAATTCTCCCATTCTTCATTGTTCTGTGGAAGTCTGGAATAGTGGATGTGGGGACGTGATGTGGAGATATACACTGAGTGTAAAAAACATTAGGAACACATTCCTAATATTGAGTTGCACTGCTTTTTGCCCTCAGAACAGCCTCAATGTTTCGGGGCATTGACTGTAGAAGGTGTCGAAAGCATTCCACAGGGATGCTGGCCCATGTTGACTACAATGCTTCCCACAGTTGTGTCAAGTTGACTGATGTCCTTGGGTGTTGGACCATTCTTAATAGACATGGGAAACTGTTGAGCGTGAAAAACCCTGCAGCTGTGCAGTTCTTTACACACTCAAACCAGTGTGCCTGGCATCTACTACCATACCCTGTTCAAAGGCACTTACCTCTTTTGTATTGCTCATTCACCATCTGAATGGCACACATACACACTCCATGTCTCAATTGTCTCAAGGCTTAAAAGTCCTTCTTTAACCTGTCTCCTCCCCTTCATCTACAATAATTGAAGTGGATTTAACAGGCAACATCAATAAGAGATCATAGCTTTCCCCTGGTCAGTCTACATCATTGAAAGGGCAGGTGTTCCAAATGTTTTGTACACTCAGTTTAGATTTCCCTCTTTAAGTCTCTCTGAAGATTTCCAGGGATGATTGGACTTATAAGAAGAGATTTCTGTATGTTTCTGTGGTAGCTGGCTAAAAGGGTTTGAGGGTTTACACAGTGCGTGAAAGAAGTTGCTATGGGATTTACTAAGCGTTTACATCATTGGAGAACCCTGCAATTCTTATCCAGAGGGAACAACTCGTACAAGTTAAAACAAAAGGTACAATAAGGGCAAGAGAAGGAATATGATCTTTAGGCCCATCTAGAACCTTAAAGGGTTATTTGACTGTCCCCATAGGAGAACCCTTTGAAGAACCCTTTTTGGTTCCAGGTTGAACCCTTTTTAGGTTCAATGTAGAAACCTTTCTACAGAGGGTTTTATATGGAACCCAAAAGGTTTATAAATTGAACCATAAAGGGTTCTACCTTGAACCAAAAAGGTTTATCCTATGGGGACAGCCAAAGAACCCTTTTGGAACCCTTTTTTCTAAGAGTGTAGTGTAAATAAACACAGTTTCATGTTTTCTGTCTTCTCTTCCCATCTGAGAACGCAAAGGTGAAAAGTTTGCATTGGTGCAAAGGCTTAGTATCCTAGATCTACAGTAAGCAGAGGAGTAGTGATTGTAGGTTGAGGGTCTCTCCTTCCTGGAGAGATGGTGTTGATAGAGATAGCTGATAGGGAGCTGTGTTGTTGGCTAGCAGAGCTCAGGGGGGGATATCTGTAGAGATATAGGGGTCTTTCTCTCTGTTCTCCCTCTCCTATCTTCATCTTCCCCAGGGGTAAGGGGTCTCTAACACGGGCTCTGGTGGCATGGTTGAGGAGACACCTGGAGACAACTGGTAGTGGAGCTGCAGAGAGGATCCCTGAATAAAAAAAGGGTTATTTGATGAGGTAGCAAGGGGTTGGGGGGACACTGAGGAGTTGGGCTTAGTAGAGGTGGGGGAGAGAGAGGGGGTCCGAGTACAGTTGGGGAGAGAGAGGGGTTCTGAATATAGGTGGGGAGAGAGATGGGGTCTGAGTAGACGTGGGAGAGAGAGTGGGTCTGAGTATAGGTGGGGAGAGAGAGGAGTCTGTGTATAGGTGGGTTTAGCAGAGCTGGGGAGAGTGAGGAGGTTTGAGTAGAGGAGGGGAGAGAGAAGAGGGGGTCTGAGTATATGTGGTGAGAAAGAGGGGTCTGAGTATAGGTGGGGAAAGAGAGGGGTCTGAGTAGAGGTGAGATTAGTACAGCTGGGGGGAGAGAGGAGTCTGTGTAGAGGTGGGGAGAGAAGGGAGGGGGGTCTGAGTAGAGTTCGAGAGAAAAGGGGGTCTCAGTAGAGGTGGGTTCACTAGAGGTGGGGAGAGAGAGGGGTTTTGAGTGGAGTTGGAGTGGTGGGGTCTGAGGAGAGGTGGGAAGAGAGGAGGGGGAGCTCTGAGTGGAGTTGGGAGAGAGGGGGGGTCTCAAGTAATGGTACGGTTCACTACTGGGGTTGAGAGGGGGGATCTCTGTATGAAGAGTGATTCTCTCTCTCTCTCTCTCTCTCTCTCTCTCTCTCTCTTTAAGAATCTGCAGCAATAGTACAGGCTCAATGAATAATGGAGTGAGCCGTGACCTTCACCTGCTGGAGTTCAGGACTGCACTAGATTCTGTGTGATTCTGTGTGATCTGCAGCACGTTTGATCCAACCCACACCGGAGACTCCAATAGGAACAATGTGATAGGCTGCTGCAACATGATCGCCGCTCTGATCCAGAGATGGTAATATTTACCTGAAAGTGAATGTACAAATGCACACTTACTGCTGATGTTATGAGAGAAAAACTACAAAGAGCATTTTAGATGAGTTACAACGGTGCTTGTCAGTGAAGCAGCTGTCTCCAAACGATATGTCAAAGTTTGATTTCTGCCACTGCTGTAATGTTGTTCACAGAGATACCACAACATCATCACACTTTCTCTATAAGGTGTAATCTTAGCGTGAGCCCTTGAGCCCTGTATGGATTGGTTTAGGGCGGTAGGTAGCCTAGCGGTTAGAGCGTTGGGCCAGTAACTGAAAGGTCGCTGTTTTGAATACCTGAGCCGACAACGTGAAAAATATGTTGATGTGCCCTTAAGCAAGGCACTTAACCTTAATTTGCTCCGGGGGTGCCGTACTACTATGGGTGACCGTGTAAAACAACACATTTCACTCTACTTATCCGATGTATGTCACAATAAAACATCTATTTTTTTTCTAAACATGTATTAAGTTCACATATTAACACCACCTTTTCACGTGAGAAAAATGAAATGCAGTTGTTTCTCGTGTGAAAATCTCATGTTCACATGTACTTGCTAAAGAATTCACCCACCTTGGCATTTTTCTTATATTTTTTGCCTTATAACCTGGAATTAAAATCGTTTTTTGGGGGTGTTTGTATCATTTGATTTACACAACATGCCTACCACTTTGAAAATGCAAAATATTTTTTATTGTGAAACGAACAAGAAATAAGACAAAAAGAAACAGAAAACTTGAGCATGCACAACTATTCACCCCCCAAAGTCAATACTTTGTAGAGACACCTTTTGCAGCAATTACAGCTGCAAGTCTCTTGGGGTATGTCTCTATAAACTTGGCACATCTAGCCACTGGGATTTTTGCCCATTCTTCAAAGCAAAACTGCCCCATCTCCTTCAAGTTGGATGGGTTTTAAGTCATACCACAGATTCTCAATTGGATTGAGGTCTGGGCTTTGACTAGGCCATTCCAAGACATTTAAATGTTTCCCCTTAAACCAAACCGAGTGTTGCTTTGGCAGTATGCTTAGTGTCATTGTCATGCTGGAAGGTGAACCTCCGTCCCAGTCTCAAATCTCTGGAAGACTGAACCAGGTTTCCCTCAAGAATTTACCTGTATTTAGCACCATCCATCATTCCTTCAATTCTGACCAGTTTCCCAGTCCCTGCCAATGAAAAACATCCCCACAGCATGATGCTGCCACCACCATGTGTCACTGTGGGGATGAGGTTCTCGGGGTGATGAGAGGTGTTGGGTTTGCGCCAGACATAGGCTTTCCTTTCCAAAAAGCTCAATTTTAGTCTCATCTGACCAGAGTACCTTCTTCCATATAATCGGGGAGTCTCCCACATGCCTTTTGGCGAACACCAAACGTGTTTGCTTACTTTTTTCTTTAAGCAATGGCTTTTTTTCTGGACACTCTTCCGTAAAGCCAACTCTGTGGAGTGTACGGCTTTTTTTTTTTTTATAACCCAACCCTGTCTACTTCTCCAAAACTTTGTCCCTGACTTGTTTGGCGAGATCCTTGGTCTTCATGGTGCCGCCTGCTTGGTGGTGCCCCTTGCTTAGTGGTGTTGCAGACTCTGAGGCCTTTCAGAACAGGTGTATATAAACTGAGATCATGTGATACTCAGATTCCACACAGGTGAATTTAATTTAACTAATTATGTGACTTCTGAAGGTAATTGGTTGCACCAGATCTTAAAAATGTGCTTCAAAGCAAAGGGGATGAATACAAATGCACGCACCACTTTTCCACTTTTTATTTTGTATTATTTTTTGCTCACCTTTGATGGTTACTGGCTATTTATGTATGAATTCAGGTTTCAACTGAACCGGAAAGATAGAAGACACCATGTTTTGCGTCGTGTGGGTGAGCCCATGTTGGCGGTGGGATTATGGTATGGGATGGTATGGGCAGGCATAAGCTATGGACAACAAACACAATAGCTTTTTAATGCTGGCAAATTGAATGCACAGAGATACCTTGACGAGATCCTGAGGACCATTGTCATGCCATTCTTTCGCCGCCATCACGTGATGTTTCAGCATGATAATGCGCAGCCCCATGTCGCAAGGATCGATCGGTACACAATTCCTGGAAGCTGAAAATGTCCCAGGTCTTCCATGGCCTGCATAATCACCAGACATGTCACCTAATATCTAGTAACTTTGCACAGCCATTGAAGAAGTGTGGAACAACATTCCAAAGGCCACAATCAAAAGCCTGATCAACTCTATGAGAAAGAGATGTGTTGCGCTGCATGAGACAAATGGTCTCACCAGATACTGACTGGTTTTCTTATCCACACCCCTACCTTTTTTTAAGGTACACTGAATGACCAAAAGTATGTGGACACCTGTTTGTCGAACATCTCATTCCAAAATCATGGCCATTAATATGGAGTTGGTCTCTCCTTTGCTGCTATAACAGCCTCCAATCTTCTGGGAAGGCTTTTCCCTAGATGTTGCAACATTGTTGCGGGTACTTGCTTCCATTCAGCCACAAGACCATTAGGGAGGTCGGGCACTGATGTTGGGCGATTAGGCCTGGCTCACATTCGGCGTTCCAATTCATCCCAAAGGTGTTTGATGGGGTTGAGGTCAGGGCTCTGTGCAGTCCAGTCAGGTTCTTCCACACTTATCTCGACAAACCATTTGTATGGACCTGTTGAAACAGGAAAGGGCCTTCAAGTAGTTGCCACTAAGTTGGAAGCACAGAATCGTCTAGAATGTCATTGCATGATGTAGAGTTAAGATTTCAATTCACTGGAACTAAGGGGCATAGGCCAAACCATGAAAAACAGGCTCAGACGATTGTTCTTCCTCATCCCTCCATAGAATGTGTTTGCACTGCTCCAGAGTCCAATGGCAGCTAGCTTACACCACTCCAGCCGATGCTTGGCATTGCACATGGTGATCTTAGCCTTGTGTGCGGCTGCTCGGCCATGGAAACCCATTTCATGAAGCTCGCAACAAACAGTTTTTGTGTTGACCTTGCTTCCAGAGGCAGTTTGGAACTCGGAAGTGAGTCTTGCAACTGAGGACAGACGATTTTTACGTGTTGCGCGTTTCAGCACTCAGCGGTCCCATTCTGTGAGCTTGTGTGGCCTCCCACTTCGCAGCTGAGCCGTTGCTCCTTTCCACTTCCCAATAAAAGCACTTACAGTTGATTGGGGCAGCTCTAGCAGGGCAGAAATGTGATGAACTGACGGTGCCATGTTGACAGTCACTGAGCTTTCCAGTAAGGCCATTCTACCGGCAATGTTTGTCAATGGAGATTGCATGGCTGTGCTAGATTTTATATACCTGTCAGCAACAGGTGCGGCTGAAGTAGGCGAATCCACTAATTTGAAGGTGTGTTCAAATACTTTTTTATATATAGTGTATCTGTGCCCAACAGATGGATATCTGTATTCCCATTCATGTGAATTGTGTAGATTAGCCTAATTTATTTATTTCAGTTGACTGATTTCCATATATGAACTGTAACTCAGTAAAATCTTTGAAATTGTTGCATATTGTGTTTCTATTTTTGTTCAGTGTAGAAAAAGGGTTCACAAAGGGTTATTTGGGTTTCAAGGTGTAACCCTTTTTGGTTCCATGTAGAACCCTTTGTGGGAAGGGCTTTGTGGAAAGGCTTCTACATGGAACCCAAAAGGGTTCTACCTGGAACCAAAAAGGGTCCCTAAAATGGTTTTCCTATGGGGACAGCTGAAGAACCCTTTCAGGTTCTAGATAGCACCTTTTTTTCTAAGAGTGTACACTTCATCTTCCCCCAGCCCATCTATCTCCCTGCACTGAGTAAAACTACGACACCAGGATAGGGAGCCTGACATGAGCTAATGCCCCAGCAGCAGCAGCTCAGGGAGCAGACTACGAGGCTCAGAGCTCGCTTGCTCTCTCCGATGACAAGAGATGATACCCTGATTAAAACTAAATGTGAAGCCAGAAAACATTGATCACACAAAATGCATTTCACCTCAACCTGTGTCCTGAGATATGGCTGTGATTAAAAAATCATGAGGGGAAGTTCCCCAGAGCTACGCCTAGACAAGAGAAAGAGAGAGGAAGGGTGAGAGAGAAGATAGGGGGATGGAGAGAGGTCTTTAAGAGGCATGGCTGGTGGAGCGTGAAGGGAGGTGAAGAAAGGAGAGGGTGAGCAGAGGAGACAGGGCAGAAGGAGTCCCTCGCTTTAAAGATAAGAGGAAGTCTTGGCCAGTCAGTCAACAGGCAAAACTAGCTGACCGATATGTGACACCCACCCAGATGAGAGTCAACCAGAGTCAACATACTCGAAAACTTGAGTCCCTTAATAATGCAAAATATATATATTTTTGAAATTACAACTAATGGCAATAGAGCAATTAACCTGAAATGAGAAGTCAAGCATGATGTCTGTGGACATGCATGGTGTATAAATAGGAGCATCTGATGGTATTGAGGTGCATTTAGGTGTGTTGGGGGCTGTAGCTACATGCCTTTGGAGCACTATGTCCTCAGAGACTGAAGATGAATCATTGTGGCGCAGATGGAGCCATTCTCTCCCACTCCTCCCTAGCTGAGCTCCAGATGCGAATAGAGAATAGAGAGTTCATTACCTGTGCTACAGTGCTCTTGAAATAGACATCGAGAGAGCAATGTTCAGAGAGGAGCATCCCAACAAAACAAATAAGTCATAGCTGTGGAAAATTGACAGCAGTTTCATACTGATGGAAAGAGAGGTAGGGAGGGAGGGAGAGAGAGAGAGCAAAAGAGACAGGATGGCGGAAGACAAATGTTGAAATGACCCATGATGGATATCCTAGCTTAAAAACAGTCACCAACACCCCTCCACCCCTCTATGTCTACTATCCCACACATACTCAAACAACCACGCACACACACACTATCACACAGGCACACACACACCACCGCCTGATCTTATGGCAGCCCAGCAGATAAGAACACTGCCCCCAATATCTACTGCTGTGCGTCAGAGAAAATGAGTGACAATTGACCAGTGGTTGTTGTTTTTGTTGTTGAGCCACATCATGTGCAGCGTGAGTGCCATAGTTCAACCCTGGGAAATGGAGAGAGCAAACAGGCCAGAGGAAAAGGGTTGGCTCTCATATCTCCATCACATTGCTCACAACTGTCTGTGGCCTGTCCATTGCTCTTAAACACTGCAGAACAGGGCAATAACATCATCAGTAATCTACTGGGATAACACACACACACACAAACACACAAGCTGAGTGTGATAGTTGTTCCGTGTTCAGACTGATGTCTTATTTATTCAACTGTCCGTGTTGGTTACTGTTTCAGAGCAGATTCTGTACTGTAGACTATGAACTGACCTGCTAGTGCCTGTGCTGTAGTCAATGAAGTGCCTTATGTTGCCCTTTCATTTCTGCTTAGTCCCTCTAGTATTCCAGTTATATTATAAGAGACAATTGCTCTAGTCTATTACTGCTGATAAATTGGATTTAGACCAGTGGACTGGCATGAATCAGGGGCTAAATACCGAGCTTGACACATACTGTACCCCTGGCAGAAGAGAAACTGGGTTGGCTCTCCTGACACCCTGCCTGTTGTGAGAACTCATTAGGCCTACCATACCCTGGCCAAGGCTTTATCTGACACTCCTCCAACATAACACAACATGCCTCCAACACAACAACACACCTCCAACACAACAAAACGCAACGCAGCACACCACATCACAACGCAATTCAATGCAACACAACATGCCTCTAACACAATGCAATGCAACACACGGCATCACAACAGAACGCCAATCCTGTAACACTTATTCCATGTTCTCAAATCATTCTACAATATGTCATGATCCGTGTTGTTGTTGTCTTTACCATCATACTGGATAGTACTCTTTTCAAAAATCTAGAATGAAAGTGCTATCCTCTGCTATTGTCTCTCTATGGACTCGCTATAGCTTCTGATGTATTGACGTGATCCAAGCCTTCTCTACAGAAACCATACTGTATCTCCACATAATGCAGTGACTGTACCAGAGTAACGGCAATCCTTTTGAAATGTTTAATGGGTGCGTTCTCGTGAACATGTAGTAGAGAGAGAAAGAGAGAGAGAGAGAGAGAGGGAGAGAGAGAGAGAGAGAGACATGTGGCTACAGTAATAGCATAAAGATAATGCATATATTAACTAATTAAGAGATGATAGAACTGCCATGTGAACAAGTTCTCCAAATGTGCTTCTTTATTTGTTTCATTCTTTTCACAGTAGGGATGCGAGTGTACCCATGACTAGGACTAGGTATTCCATATTTTACTATATACAGGTATTGATGCACGGACAAGTTTGAGTTTTTACTATACCTTGTATAACAGTATTTTAATGTTTAATGTTTGATTGCCACTTGTAATAATGTAGGTTTTATAGTTCACTCTGTTTGCTACTTGCGTCATCTCTCTCCCTGCTCCTTCCACACACACCAAGCTCCGCCCCCCATCACTCAAGGAGAGCAGTTTTTGGGCAACCATGAGTCACAACAGCCAGTCACGCTGACAGTCTGCATGGTCAATGCTGCAGATGTTGGTGATAACGATGTCGCTTTCCACTTTGCTTCTTAATATAAATCCACAAGCGTTCTATAAACACACTATTAGTTTGCGTATTTTACTGTCTGCAAACAGCTAGTTTGTCTTTTCTTAGCAAGTTGAGGCTAAAATAAATTGTTAGCTGCTAATGCTAATCCCTAGTTAGCTGGCTAGCTAAATGTACTTAGTCAGAGCAAACTTATATAGCGAGCTAATCCAGCCTGATATCAGTGCTGGTGTAAGCTTAGATAAGCATGATGTTTGTGAAACAGTATATTCTAAATCAGAGGGGAATAGGCGAAGCATGAATATTTTAGCTACATCACATCTACAGTAAGATCAAATATTTGATGTAACATTAAGTAGGGTCCACTGGGAAACACTGACCAACACTTTAGTTCCTACCCTGTCACACTAACACCTCCCTGGCTTTTTCATTCACTGTCATGTCAAACAACACTGTTTTCAAAGTACCCACTATATTCCAACTTTTGGTTGCTGTTTTACTGAACAGTATAAAACAATTAGAATGGACAAAGCAGCATTAAAAACACTTAGAATGAGCCATGTCACAAACTCTTCAAACGTTGTTGGAAGTTTGGACTGGCCAGGGGAAAAACAGGACACTCTTGTTTTTCATCCGATCCATCCTCCCACAACATATACACATATTCCTGCAGCTCAAATATGCATGCAATCACCAACCAATCAACATGCTGTGGCCAAATGACTCCCTCCTGTGTTTCTTTTATCGAAACTTCAGCATTTGATTCACACAAACCATCAAATTTGAGTGTGACTCAACAGGGAGAAATAGGACTCTGATTTATTGATGATTTTTTAGATTTAGAGTATTATTTTCTCTCTTCAAATGTTGAATGAGTTATTAATGAGGTGTGTAAATGTATTTATAAAGTTAAGTACTGTCGTGGCTAAAAGTTTTGAGAATGACACAAATATACATTTTCACAAAGTTTGCCGCTTCAGTGTCTTTAGATATTTTTGTCAGATGTTACTATGGAATACTGAAGTATAATTGCAAGCATTTCATAAGTGTCAAAGGCTTTTATTGACAATTACATTAAGTTGATGCAAAGAGTCAATATTTGCAGTGTTGACCCTTTTTCAAGACCTCTGCAATCCGCCCTGGCATGCTGTCAATTAACTTCTGGGCCACATCCTGACTGATGGCAGCCCATTCTTGCATAATCAATACTTGGAGTTTGTCAGAATTTGTGGGGTTTTGTTTGTCCAACCTCCTCTTGAGGATTGACCACAAGTTCTCAATGGGATTAAGGTCTCCCGGGTGGCGCAGTGGTCTAGGGCACTGCATCGCAGTGCTAGCTGCGCCACCAGAGTCTCTGGGTTCACGCCCAGGCTCTGTCGCAGCCGGCCGCAACCGGGAGGTCCGTGGGGTGACGCACAATTGGCATAGCGTCGTCCGGGTTAGGGAGGGTTTGGCCGGTAGGGATATCCTTGTCTCAGTAATAAAATGTATGCACCCTACTGTAAGTCGCTCTGGATAAGAGCGTCTGCTAAATGACTAAAAAAAAGTTTAAAAAAAAAAAGGTCTGGGGAGTTTAGTGGCCATGGACCCAAAATATCAATGTTTTGTTCCCCGAGCCACTAGGTTATCACTTTTGCCTTATGGCAAGGTGCTCCATCATGCTGGAAAAGGCATTGTTCGTCACCAAACTGTTCCTGGATGGTTGGGAGAAGTTGCTCTCGGAGGATGTGTTGGAACTATTCTTTGTTCATGGCTGTGTTCTTAGGCAAAATTGTGAGTGAGTCCACAAATTGTGAGTGAGCCCAACTTGGCTGAGAAGCAACCCCACGCATGAATGGTCTCAGGATGCTTTACTGTTGGCATGACACAGGACTGATGGTAGCTCTCACCTTGTCTTCTCCGGACAAACTTTTTTCCGGATGCCCCAAACAATCGGAAAGGGGATTTATCAAAGAAAATGACTTTACCCCGGTCCTCAGCAGTCCAATCTCTGTACCTTTTGCAGAATATCAGTCTGTCCCTGATGTTTTTCCTGGAGAGAAGTGGCTTCTTTACTGCCCTTCTTGACACCAGGCCATTCTCCAAAAGTCTTCGCCTCACTGTGCGTGCAGATGCACTCACACCTGCCTGCTACCATTCCTGAGCAAGCTCTGTACTGGTGGTGCCCCGATCCCACAGCTGAATCAACTTTAGGAGACGGTCCTGGCGTTTGCTTGACTTTCTTGGGCGCCCTGAAGCCTTCTTCACAACAATTGAACCGCTCTCCTTGAAGATCTTGATGATCCGATAAATGGTGGATTTAGGTGCAATCTTACTGGCAGCGATATCCTTGCCTGTGAAGCCCTTTTTGTGCAAAGCAATGATGACGGCACGTGTTTCCTTGCAGGTAACCATGATTGGCAGAGGAAGAACAATGATTCCAAGCACCACCCTCCTTTTGAAGCTTCCAGTCTGTTATTCAAACTCAATCAGCATGACAGAGTGATCTCCAGCCTTGTCCTCGTCAACACTCAGACCTGTGTTAATAACGAGAGAATCACTGACATGATGTCAGCTGGTCCTTTTGTGGCAGGGCTGAAATGCAGTGGAAATGTTTTTTGGGGATTCAGTTCATTTGCATGGCAAAGAGGGACTTTGCAATTAATTGCAATTCATCTGATCACTCTTCATAACATTCTGGAGTATATGCAAATTGCCATCATACAAACTGAGGCAGCAGACTTTGTGAAAATTTATATTTGTGTAATTCTCAAAACTTTTGGCCATGACTGTACATTTCCCCCACGCTGTTGAGAGTGCACTTGTTGATCTGAGTGGGAGGATAGGTGTCTCAGTGGAGTGAGGAGGTGACGTTGGCTGTTGACACCTTGCTCAGCATGAGAGTGCTGCTACATCAAATGCCAAAAAACTATTGCCTGTGTACAGTCAGTGGTGGTGTTCAATTATAGGCCTCACTACAATATCTGTTTATATGTTTATGCATCATCCCATGTCACGCTTAACTAGACTTAATACTTAAGCTTCCAACGCAACTGGTGTTAAAATGCCCTTGCTTTAGCTGGCAGGTTGGCTGTTGGCAACAGTTCATTAGGTAAGCTGCCGTGCAATGTTAAATAAACACAGATACAGTGACAGCAAAAATATTATTATTTTTGCACAGCAATAATGGACACTTCTAATAAAATTTGCACTTCATGTACTCCATACAGTGGCAATTTTGTTGACTGTTGCCGGCTAATAGTTAACCAGAAGCAAGCAAACTAGACATGTTCCCCATGCATTTAGGTCAATTCAAGTAGATGTTAAAACTGTTCTACCATAATTAATGATATTACCTAATAATAAAAATAATAACACTGTACAACACAGCTTTTGTGGAGCAAGAATCAGAATTAGTTATCACTTCGGACTCTGGTGTTGCTGGGGCTCAGCTGGGGCTCAGTTACCTAGGGCCCAGAGAGGGGAGAGGTCAGGCTTGTCTTTCATATGTCTCTGGTGCTATGCAGAATATCAAAAAGAGAAGAGGACAGGAGGGAACATTGTCTTCACATGTGAAGGTGTCTTTACCTATTCTAAACCATGTGAAGGGATGGCGTGATTGATGGGGAACCACTTACTTGTCTCCACAATGTCTGTGAGCCAGTCACTCCCTCCCTGGGGGAGGTAAGGTCTGAGAAAAGATATGTGAGGTAGTGTCTGGAACCATTGTGTCATCTCTGATGTTGCACCTATCCTGGGGGAGTGAATGACCTAGAGGCTCACTCCCTTCAGTGAGCTTGTCCAGGCATTTGGTCAAAAAGGGTTTTTACTTGAGATGGAGGTATCTGGAGTTGACAACTGATTTATGCATATAATGAATTGGTGTTTCTGTGCTATGAAGTACCAGGAACGAGATCGGAGCCTCGTCTTAGGGGCCAGACTAAATAATAAGAACAGTCTTCATAGCAAATGCTATCTGACGGGATACTCCTTTCTCATATATCAAGTTTCACCTTGTGATCCATTCCATACATCTGTTGTTTGTCATGAAGGATAAAAGGGCGTACCTTTTATATAAAAGATAGTTGTGTTCTTCGTATGTCAGAGCTACTCACCACAACACTAGGAAGTGTTGAGCCGACCAGCCTCATCATTATAGAAGCAATTACTCTATGCTTTCCTTATTAATACGTTTTGAATAAAGTAATATCCTGATTGGTGATTGACCTTGTCTCTCCTCATTGTTGATCAAAATTTCCACCACAATTTCAACTTGAGTTTGTACTATGATATAATATTGGAGTCTCATATAGAGCTGGGACAATAAACCTTTTATCGCCAGTGGTGGAAAAATGACCCAATTGTCATACTTAAAAGTAACAATACCTTAATAGAAAATGACTCAAGTAAAAGTGAAAGTCACTCAGAAAATGCTACTTGAGTTAAAGTCTAAAAGTTTTTGGTGTAAATATACTAAGTATCAAAAGTACATTTAATTGCTAAAATATACTTAAGTAACAAATGCAACATTTTAAATCCTTTCAAATTCCTTCTATCAAGCAAACCGGATGGTACAATTTTCTTATTTTTTTAATTTATGGATAGCCAGGGGCACACGGCAACACTCAGACATAATTTATTAACAACACGTGTGTTTAGTGAGTCCGCCTAATCAGAGGCAGTAGGATATACCAGGGATGTTCTCTTGATAAGCGTGTGAATTGAACCATTCCCTGTGTTGCTAATCATTCAAAATGAGTGCTTTTGGGTGTCAGGGAAAATGTATGAAGTAAAAAGAACATTATTTTCTTTATGGAAGTACTGAAGCAAAAGTAGAAGTTGTCAAAAATGTAAATATACTAAACACCCCACCCAAAAAAAAATTCAGCTCAAAAATGAACAAACACTTTACATGTTGCGTTTATATTTTTGTTCAGTGTATTTATATATACTGAACAAAAATATAAACGCAACATGTAAAGTGTTTGTTCATTTTTGAGCTGAAATAAAAGATCCCGGAAATAATCCATGTGCACAATTTCTCAAAAATGTTGTGCACAAATTTGTTTACTTCCCTGTTAATGAGCATTTCTTCTTTGCCAGATAGTCCATCGAAATGACAGGTGTGGCATATAAAGAGCTGATTAAACAGCATTAACAATACACAGGTGCACCTCGTGCTGGGGACAATAAAAGGCCACTCTAAAATGTACAGTTTTGTCACACAACACAATGCCACAGATGTCTTAAGTTTTGATGGAGCGTGCAATTCTCTACCATAAGTTGTTTTAGAGAATTTGGCAGTATGTACAACTGGCCTCACAAACGCAGACCACGTGTAAACATGCCAACCCAGGACCTCCACATTCGGCTTCTTCATCTGCGGGATCATCTGAGACCTGCCACCCAGACAGCTGATGAAACGGTGGGTTTGAACAACCAAAGAATTTCTGCACAAACTGTCAGAAACGTCTCAGTGAAGCTCATCCGCCTGCACGTCGTCCTCACCTGGGTCTTGACCTGACTTCAGTTTGGCTTCATAACCGACTTCAGTGGGCAAATGCTCACCTTCGATGGCCGCTGGCACACTGGAAAAGTGTGCTCTTCACGGATGAATCCCAGTTTCAACTGTACCGGGCAGATAGCACGCTCGCGTTGTGTGGGCAAGCGTTTTGCTGATGTGAACAGAGTTCCCCATGGTGGCGGTGAGGTTATGGTATGGGCAAGTATAAGCTGCAGACAACGAACACAATTGCGTTTTTATCGATGTCAATTTGAATGTACCTCTGTACATGTCAAGCTGCCAAAGTCTGTGACTGTCCACGTGGCAGATAACTGCATCGGCTATGAGAGAGAAATTACCCTGACGAGATCCTAAAGGCCCATTTTCATGCCATTCATCCAACGCCACCACCTCATGTTTAAGTATGATAACGCTCCAGATTGACCAGTTCCAGTCAATATCCAGCAAATTCGCACAGCCTTTGAAGAGGAGCGGGAAACATTCCATAGGCCACAATGAACCGCCTGGCCAACTCTGTATTTACTGGTTTTCTGATCCACTCCCTGACTTTTTTTGAAGGTATACAGTATAGTATGTGACCAACAGATGCATATCTGTATTCCTAGTCATGTGAAATCCATAGAGAAATGTGAAGTTTGAAATGAAATAAGTTTGATTATATGGGTGATTGTTAATGGGACAATTGATTGCTATGGTAGTAGTAGTAGTAGTCGTAGTAGTAGTAGTAGTAGTTTAAAGAATAATTTAAAACAAACGGTGGTGCATATTATTGTTAGTAACGTATCATTCTATTTAATGTTATCCCTTCAATACAGGCAATTTATTGTGATATGGATCTTGGTCCATATCGCCCAACTCTAGTCTCATATGTTTCGTGATATACTGTAAGTGTGTAGATTTGTCTGTTCTTGAATTTAGACCAAAGCAATTGATCTCATATGCTAATTGCAATTGTCACACACACAACAAACACACTGAGAATCACACTGGGGGACGTGGAAGGAGATTCTGATTCAAGGAGAAAGTATCTCACATCTTAGACAAACCAATTCATTATCAAATTAAAGGCAAATGACAGTATTATGCCACAAATGTGTTTAACCTCTTGACGCTAGGGGTCAGATATATATTTTTTTAAATAACGTTCCCAAGGTAAACAGACTATTTCTCAGGTCCAGATCGTAGAATATGCATAGAATTTATAGATTAGGATAGAAAACACTCCAAAGTTTCCAAAACTGTCAAAATATTGTCTGTGAGTATAACAAAACTGATTCTGCAGGCAAAAACCTGAGAAAATCGAACCCGGAAGTGATTTATTTTTATCTGTGTTTCCTGGCCCGCATTTCTTCCATGTAAAGGGGTATCAACCAGATTCCTTTTCCAATGGCTTCCTCAGACTGTGACCAGGCTTTAGACATAGTTTCAGGATTTTATTTTGAAAAATGAGCGAGATTTTTAAAAACTAGTCAGGTGTCCTCTGATTAGTTCCTGCACGCGAGAGAGAAAGCTCTCCATTTTCTTTTTCTCTCTTATTGAATAGGTTACGGTCCGGTTGAAATATTTTCGATTATGTTTGTTAAAAACAACCTGAGGATTGATTATAAAAACATCTTACATGTTTCTACGACCATTACGGATACTTTTTGGAATTTTCGTCGAACGGAACGAGGCTTTGGTTTTCTGAACAAAACGCGCAACCCAAATGGCGTTTTTTTGTTATAAAAGTAATATTTATCGAACAAAAATAACATTTGTTGTGTAACTGGGAGTCTCGTGAGTGTAAACATCCGAAGATTATCAAAGGTAAGAGATTAATTTTATTGCTTTTCTGACTTTTGTGACCACGCTAATTTGGGGCTAGCTGTTCTAGCATTGATCGATAGTCTCACAAAAGCTTGGATTTCTTTTGCTGAAAAGCATATTTTCAAAATCTTACACGATAGGTGGATTAACAACAAGCTAAGCTGTGTTTTGGTATATTTCACTTGTGATTGCATGATTATAAATATTTTTAGTAATATTTTGCGCCCTGCAATTCAGCGGTTGTTTAGGAAAATGATCCCGTAAAAGGGATCCGTAGCGCAAAGAAGTTAACAGTCCTTCACACATACAGTAGTTTGATATGTTACACAATCACAACTCTGAATAGAAGCACTGTCTAGAGTGGATTTCTATGAAAGTTCTGAGATAAAAAGGAGACCAACAGATCATGATATTTGTAGTAACATAATACATAATGTAAGTAAACACTCTGGAGCTCTGTCAGAGTGACCATCAGGTTCTTGGTCATCTCCCTTACCAAGGCCCTTCTCCCCCGATTGCTCAGTTGGCCAGCACCCACTACCCATCCAGGAGTTGTGCCCATTTGGTAGATTATGGCACTTGAAACACCAGGGTTGTGGATTCGATTACCACATGGGACCAGTACAAAAATGTATGAAAATGTGTGCACTCACAACTGTAAGTCACTCTGTATAAGAGTGTCTGCTAAATGACTAAAATGTCAATGTAAAACATTGAGACAGACAGTGAAGCATCTGCTCTAAGTATTGCATGGGTTCACAGTTCAAAGTCAGACTGGCTTTCTACTAGCCCATTAAATACCTAATATCACACATTTTGTACATGCACAACAGATTAGTTTGTCTATTATATGTCTCAGGATGAAATGTGTAATCTTATATCTGTGGGGGGAGGGATGAGGACGTTCCTGTCATTTAAGTCTAACCTTCAAAACATTGATTTACGAGTGTGACAAGATAAGGATATGATCCTAAAAATGCCTATGCCAGCAGCACAAGAGGAACACTTCATGAGGAAATTGATATTGATACAACATACTGTTACTCACCATACTCACCAAAATATGACCATTTGTTTACATATGTGATCTACTTATTCAGGGGGAATTTGAATGGGCACATTTGTCAGAGAAGCTTGTGTAATATGATAAAGTAAATAAAAATAAATAAAATCCTACACATCTCTGTGCATGATGATGCTAAACTGAAAAGTTGTCTATTCCTGCAAGCAATCGTCCATAAGTAAAAGGTGTTGCTGTCTGGTTAAATAAGATGCCAGAAACAGGTGAGAATTCTGATCATTTTATGGCAGGCCTGGTTTATCTGGGGCCAATATTTGATCTGATGGTACCACTCCTGAGTGTTAATTTTCAAGTCCATTATAATGGTCCTAGAGATGAATTGAGAATGAGGCCAGGCCAGGCTTCCCCTCCCAGGCTGGGCAAATTGCAGGGGAGGAGGATGTTGTCTGGTGGAGAAAGGCAGAGACAGGCAAGGAGGGGCAAGGTGTGCCAGAGGGGGCAGGACCAACCAAACACGGGAGTAGTGTCAGGTGACCTGCTCTCCAGCCAGTCCCATTTTCCAAACACATGTATGCACAAACGTGCACACCCACACACAAATGCACACGTGCACACACACACACGCACAAACACATCTTTCTCATGAGAGAGAGAGAACATATACACATACCCCACAGGAGACCAACCAGCTGTTCCTTGGCTATACCAGACGGTGGCATAGATGATTGGAGCTGAGTGACACCAAATTCACAAGCAGCAACCAGTGGCAGCAGTGGGATGGCAGATTTTTAAAAAGGTCAATGTGTTTACTGACAGGCAGGCTGAGAGGACGACCTGCTCATAAGGACCAATGACAGCCAGTCGTTTAGCCACACTCCCTACCGGCCACTACAGTTTCTCCATGATCAAATGGGTGTTATCTGTCTGGCTGAGACACAGCGACAGCAGCAGAACAGAGCAGGCTGGCCAGCCGACACAGGCAGGCAAGCGGGCAGGGCAGGTGCAAATGTCTGAGCAAAAAGGCATTCTGGGAATGGATGCCATCTAGTTTCTCACAAGAGACGGCCGGGTAAACAATGATAGATGGCGGTCATCGTACAGGGGAAAGGGATTGATCTGCCAAATCATCCCCCAGCCAAGCCAATGTCTAGCTCATCGCTCCTCGCTCACCTCTCAGCCAGGCCGGGAGACGGAAATCACAAATCCAATTTAGTGCTCTGCAGACACACAGAGAAGCAGGGGAATGGTAAACACTAACATGGACACTGTCTGGTTCACAATGAGGGAGCAACACTAAGTTTCTTAAGATGTGCTCTGTTGTTTGGTTAATGTACAGTATCTGTCAATGTATGCTCATTTAGAAATCCATCTTGAAATGTTCTTTTTCATTCCAAAGCTAACATTTTACATATTTTATCCATCAGTAAACTATAGTTTGATCCACCATTCCATTCCAAACCTAAGGCAGAACACTATAATCTTACTTGTATTATAGGGTGATTCAGTATACTATCATATTGTTTCTATAATCAGTACTCCCTCCAGAGCAGCTCTCCTGAGTGGCGTCACATAGGAAGTGATGGCTCTGAAAAGGACTTACAATGGCTCATCCTCCTCTGCATCCACTTCTCCCTGGGATGAACTGTTATGTTCACCAGTGCCTTTAAGACCTTATTAGAGCTCATTTTCTCTATTGAATATCACTACCATTAGCCCACATCACCCAGGAAATGAGAGAGAGCTCACTGGCTGGGTCCCCCCCTCCTCGTCTCAGGCAGTGGCCCATTCAGCAGATAACTGCTGGATAGCATCTGCTGCGTAGGGTGAAGGGCTTTCATCTCCTAAGTTTAATTCAAATCTCATTCATTGATTCAGCACACAAGTGGTGCTCAGGCTAATTCCAGGCCCGCTGTGGGTCTTCTCAACCTCTGCCACGAGGTGGACGTTCAAGCACTGAGCAGGAGGCTCTTAGCTAGAGAACACTTAGACAATGGTTCACAGGAATGTACTTGTTCGTGTTTATACTTGTTTGTTTCCACATCCTCTGTGGAAAAGTATCAGAAAACAGGTTTACTGGATTTTGTGTCTTTCTGTGGTACACATTTAGGAATACATGGTAGGCCTAATAGAGGAAGCTCTATGTTGTAATTCATGGACTTAAATAAAATAGATAATGAGATGTTACTGTGAACGGGATGAACACAAAGAAAGCAGCAGATCAATTAGAAGAACGCTACCATGGTGGCGCTAACATGGTGGCACTAACATGGTGGCGCTAACATGGTGGCGCTAACATGGTGGCACTATCACATCTCAGTAGCGGGACTGGAGATGGAATATTTCCTATTTGTGGATGTCAACCCGAGGCAAATCGCTATGACACACACAACTGCCACTGTCACACACAGTTTCTCTGCAGCCTACACCACACACACACACACACACACACACACACACACACACACACACGCGTCACTCTCTGTGTAAAAGTGTCAGGGCGGGGAAATTGACCTTTAAGAAATGTACTGTACAGGTAACAGCCAATATAAAGGAAACATTTTACAAAATTAAGTACAGTATATTGTAATAAGTACATTCACCAGGTGCTTCCACACAAGTGTGATTCCTGAGTTAATTAAGCAATTAACATCCTGTCATGCTTAGGGTCATGTATAAAAATGCCAAGTTGCCCTGTCAATGACTTTGAAAGAAGGGTCTCAAGGGTGTGTGTGTGTGTGTGTGTGTGTGTGTGTGTGTGTGTGTGTGTGTGTGTGTGTGTGTGTGTGTGTGTGTGTGTGTGTGTGTGTGTGTGTGTGTGTGTGTGTGTGTGTGTGTGTGTGTGTGTGTGTGTGTGTGTGCGTGTGTCTCAGTCACCAGATCATCTCAACCCAATTGAACACTTATGGGAGATTCTGGATCAGTGCCAGAAACAGCATTTTCCATCACCATAAAAAAAAGATGGAATTTCTCATGGAAGAATGGTGTCGCATCCCTTCAATAGATTTGCAGACATGTATATAATCTATGCCAGGATGGATTGAAACTGTTCTGGCAGCTCGCAGATACTGTAGATACTCAAACTCCCTCTACTTTCTCCCCTCCTCCTCTTCCTCCTCCTCCTCTTCCTACTCCTCCTCCATGTGTCTGGTGGGTACCAGCCAAACAAACTTTAGTATGAACAAACTGTCACACCCTTCTAGTGTACCCCTCCAGCTTGCCTCTGTTTGGGTTCTGGATGACATTTCTCATTTGCTGGGAAAGTTGGAGAGACTGCCGGCTGGCATCAGAGCCTGCCCTCTCATGTGAATCACTGAAACTCTAATTATCTCGCCACGGCAAAGGGGCGGTAGGATGGAAGGACGGAGGCCCGGCGGTGACAGGCTGCTCGTGACGGCAGTGACAGAAAGCCTGCACCTGTTATGCATCTCAAAGAACCTCTGGCGAGTCAATCCAAACACTATAGAACTCATCTCCTCACTTGGAGTGGTTTATCCTCTCACGTATAAAGAACTAATAATATGCTAATTGCATACGAGGAACTCAGCCCTGGAGTCACAGGGAGAAAGGGTAGCAAGTGAATGACTTCTGATTGAGAGAGTGATATTAGTCGTGCCAGAGACAGGGCTGTCGTCTTGAGAGAGGTCCTTAACCTGACTTGCCGTCAGTAAAATGTTCAGCTATAAGGATGAGCTACGGAGATCTGTGAGTCACAAATGGATGAAGAAGTCTGCTTATATGGAAAAGTCTCCAGAGACTCAGTACCTACTGCATGTGGACTGAAATCAAAGCCACTGCTTTTACTAATGAGACAGAGAACGCTAGCGTACCTTACCTCCCCTGTCTGTCTTCTACAGTAACAGTACACCACAGGGGCTACAATAAGATTTAATGTCCGCCTCTCTTTGATGTCCAGAACAGTAGACAATTACACAATGTGGTGTGCTGAAGCCAGGGCTGAGAAGTAGAGAACACATAGAACATTGGTAAAATATGGTAGTGTACATTGTAGGTTGAAGACATCAGGGCTTTGGAAACATACAGGTCCCTGATTATGTTTAATGTAAGTGCTAACATGCATACGTCCCTGTTAGACAAGCCCTGTATTTATTCTAAGCCCTGATGTCTTCAACCTACAATGTCTTGCGTGAACATTTGGGTGTACACTGAATGTTAACCACCCCTAAGGGCGATGTCCGCGCCCACATGGAACTCTAATATGCATAACAAAACAATCCCCATACAAATGTGTCAGTTTAAGATAGAGATATCTGGTTTCTTTTTGTATTGGATGTGTCTCAATCCACCGCATCTGCCTATGTCGCACTTCCGCATCTGCAGTGAAAGGTGACAGAGCTAGAGTGGTGTTTGTCAGACCATGAGGTACAGTATCCCGAAAATCGGTCTTCTCACAAAAATGATTATGACCCCTCTATGGAAAGATGAGACTCGCACAAACACGATGTCGTTATCATTTTTGCCCACGACCCCCACAAGCGTCTTGCGACTAGTCTGAGGTCGGTACAGCCGATCTGCCAACTTCTGTCTGTAGGGTCCGAACAGTTTGGGCTACACACTAATATGACCCTCTGTGGAAATGCGAGACTCTCGCAAACACTTACATGTTGGTTGGTTTGCAGTACCAGTTGAAAAGAAGGAATGGAAGTACAGTATATATAGAAACTGTTCAGTGCCAAAAATAAGAGGTTAAATACATGTAAAAAAATATATATGTTTCCTAATCTTTCTTATATCTCTATCTGTTGTTCCATGTAGTGACTCTGTTATTCAATGCGTTTGTATGGGCTAATAGCAGTAAGGCTAAATATGTATTTACCTTTTGTAGTTATTTTTATTCATAATAGTGCCTGCCACGGCCCCCATTGGCCAAATCTGAGGTGGCTCGATATCTAAATATTTTCAGTGTACATACAGCTTATCTACCTCCGTGTCAAATGTGGTGCTTTTATCACAAAGTCTACTACTGAGCCCATATTTTTGAATCCAGCACTAGTATACAAAATATCTATTCTTTTTCTTCCTCCATAATAACACAGACATCATGGTAAATGTGACCGACCGGCTCGATTGGGTCTTATGTAGTAAAATTTGAAATTGTGTTTTTTACATTGAATAAAAATAGGGACTCAGAGCTAGAAAATGGTATATCATAACCTACAGTTGAGGAACAATGGGAAAGTAATTCTGCTTTGAAAGTTGAAACTTGTAACCCCACTTTTGAGAAAATTGCCTTGTTTTGGTACACCTACTGGAGAGCTCTTCTTTATCTACACCCATTCAGCATCGTTCACACCCTCTTAAGCCTTAGCCCCACCCATCTCTTTAAAGATTCACACGTGAGGAAATGTGCTAAACAGAGTGAGTACAACAGTGTACTAAACAATCAAAGACTAAATCCTGGTTTACACTACATCTATCGACATGTCCGACATCAAACTTCTCGTCATGAAAAAGTATAAACACAAAAACGACATATCATGATGTCATGCAACCTGGTTGTCCAAAATAGCATAACTGGTGTATTTTAACACCAATAAACCCAACTGTTTCAAAATTAATGAAGTATATGTCAATCAAGCAGACCAGACAACTCAAATAAACTTTCTAAACAATATTTTGGTTAATTTCTAGCTTGTTAAGCTAGCGACCTAACTTTATGTTAGCTGGCTAGCCAGTTCAAGTAATAACCATATCATATAGCTGACAACCTCTTAACCTGTCTAGGACTGGGGTGCCGCTAGCCCCCCCCCCCACATTCCACTGAAAAGGCAGAGCCGCGAAATTCAAAAAAAAATTTTTTTTTAAATATTTAACTTTCACACATTAAAGTCCAATACAGCTAATGAAAGACACAGATCGTGTGAATCCAGCCAACATGTCCAATTTTTTAAATGTTTTACAGGGAAGACACAATATGTAAAGAAATAAATCTATTAGCTAAACTCATTAGCATAAGACAACATCTTTTATTTGTCCACCAACACCAGTAGCTATCACCAATTCGGCTAAACTAAGATATTGATAGCCACTAACCAAGAAAAAACCTCATCAGATGACAGTCTGATAACATATTTATGGTATAGGATAGGTTTTGTTAGAAAAATGTGCATATTTCAGGTAGATGTCATAGTTTACAATTGCACCCACCGTCACAAATGGACTAGAATAAATATGTAGAGCAACGTGTTTACCTAATTACTAATCATCAAACATTTCGTAAAAATACACAGCATACACTAATCGAAAGACACAGATCCTGTGAATACAGACAATATTTCAGATTTTCTAAGTGTCTTACAGCGAAAACACAATAAATCGTTATATTAGCATACCACATATGCAAACGTTACCAGAGCATTGATTCTAGCCAAAGAGAGCGATAACGTAAACATCGCCAAAATATATACATTTTTTCACTAACCTTCTCAGAATTCTTAAGATGACACTCTTGTAACATCACATTACAACATACATATACAGTTTGTTCGAAAATGTGCATATTTAGCCACCAAAATCATGGTTAGACAATGACAAAAGTTGCCCAGCTGGTCAGACAATGTCGTGCGCCATATTAGACAGTGATCTAGTCGTATACATAAATACTCATAAACGTGACTAAAAAATATAGGGTGGACAGCGATTGATAGACAATTTAATTCTTAATACAATCGCCGATTTACATTTTTTTAATTATCCTTACTTTTCAATACAGTTTGCGCCAAGTGAAGCTACGTCTAGCAAGATGGCGTCATAAGCGATTAACATTTCTCGACAGAAACACGATTTATCATAATAAATTGTTCCTACTTTGAGCTGTTCTTCCATCAGAATCTTGGGCAAAGAATCCTTTCTTGGGTCTAATCGTCTTTTGGTTGAAAGCTGTCCTCTTGCCATGTAGAAATGCCCATTGCGTTCGGCATGAACTGGAACCGTGCCCAGAGATTCACAGTGTCTCAGAAATAAATGTCCCAAAATCGCACTAAACGGATATAAATTGCTATAAAACGGTTTAAATTAACTACCTTATGATGTTTTTAACTCCTATAACGAGTAGAAACATGACCGGAGAAATTTAACTGGCTACACTAATGCTTGGAAAAAGAGCAGGGTCGGTGTCCACCGCGCGCCTGACGCATCTGGAAAAGAGTTCCTACCTACACGTGTTTTTGTTTTATAGGGGCTGTGATTGCGCAATCGATACCATTCAAATCGTCATCACGTAAAGGCATCCAGGGGAAGACGTAAGCAGTGTCTGTATACTCATAGCAATAACAGTGGCCTTTTAACTGACTCCAGATTAGGGGCCAAAATGTGTGAAATCTGACTCCATGTCAGGGAAATTGCTGTAGAATGAGTTCTGTTCCACTCAGAGACAAAATTTAAACGGCTATAGAAACTAGAGACTGTTTTCTATCCAATAATAATAATAATAATATGCATATTGTACGATCAAGAATTTAGTAGGAAGCCGTTTAAAAAATTACACGATTTCCATAAATAGTGACAACAGCACCCCCTAGCCTCAACAGGTTAACTTTAGCTAATTTGTATTCATTATTAGAATAAAATAAATTCACAAACATATACTTATTTACAAGTTAATTGCGAGCTAATTACAGAAAATAGCTTACTCTTGTGACAAAATAAAAGTGGGGCATTCTACTCGAGAATTTTTTTACTTGGACACTGTCTCTTTGGCCTAACGTTATATCCTAATTTGACTTTGGTGCAGGTCATGTTGTTCTTCACATTACCATTTCTGGTAAACACACATTATATCAAATAAAATAAATGTTTATTGTCACATGCACAGAATAGAGAAGGTGAAAACGGTACATTGAAATGGTTACTTGCATAGTGGAGTCTTTTGTTTGGCTAGCTAGCTAAACAATGAACCATAATCCCAACTCATAACATTACTACCTTGGATAAATCTGTATCTAAGCTAACCAACTAGGTTCAATGTTAGCTAGCTAACTAACATTGGGCTATAGCTAGCAATACAAATGGCTCTGAGATACGAAAAATATTACTACACAGATCATACACTTAACTTTAGTAAGTGAGCCAGCCTGCAAACATTAGCTAGCTAGCTAACAGTATGCTTTAACTTGCAATGAAAATTAATTTATGACAAAATTAGAAACATATAATATGTGAAAATGCAGCTACAGTAGCTAGACTCTCTTACCCTTATACATGGATGAATGCTTCTGCCAATCTGTTAAAGATCCCATGGTTGCCCTTATTCTGTGCACATGTAATACGTAGACATGTGTTTTATACAACAGGCTTCTGTGTATTTTCTCCGCATATTTGCAATCAAACACTTTTGCACTTCTTCATGATATATTTCAAAACAGACACGTTAAAAAGGATTACCTACACCTACTGAGCAGCTCACGTTATAGACAGAAGCGCCCTACATGGCAGACCAATACAAACTCATCTCTCTGCATGTCCAGCCCATCAATTATCTCAGCCGATCATGTTTAGCGGGAAGGTTCATGTCTTTCTCCGTGGCTAAACCAACTAGGCTCGTAATTTAACTATTTTATTTGTATTTACATATGGCATACAAGTTTGTTGTTAAGGTACTTGAAAATGCACATGTTCCAGAAAGGATTTCTGCCAAAAAAACACATTTTGATAAAAAATAAATGTTTGTGTTCAAATGCCTCTGCGGTGAAGTAGTGACGCGTGACATATGCCTAGTTTCCTGAAACGAGTCATAAATTGTGTTTTTTGTCTGTAACTAGTTGCTTGACAAAGTCCTACAATTTCAGAAAGTTCAAAAAATACATTTATAATTAGGAAATGTTTAAACTCTTGGGGTCAAAATGTACCTTTTTTGGCACTTTTAAGGTTAATTGCTTGGTAGGCAATTGACAAATACGAATCTCTCTCTTATCCATAATCTCATGGACCCTCTGCACTGTATCTGCTAGCTGTTAGATAGAGCACATACGCATTGACAGGATAAAACATGGGATAGAAACACAGAATTTCAGTTTTTATTTGGTAAATTTGGTAAATTAAAAGTTATACGACACACTGGCCGCCACTGCTAAATCGTTACCGCTAAATCGTTACCGCCATTCACAACAATATTATGATTTTTGGGGTATTTTTTTAGGGTATTTTTGGGATGGTAAAATATGTTCAGTGTAAACTTAGACAACTAAACACAGATGTCGAAAAGCTTTTTCCATGACATAGACTGACCAGGTGAATGCAGGTGAATGCAGGTGAAAGCTATGATCCATTTCTGATGACAATTCTTAATTGCACTTCAATTAGTGTAGATGAAGGGGAGGAGACAGATTACTGAAAGATCTTTAGGCTTTGAGACAATTGAGATATGGATTGTGTGTGTGCCATTCAGAGGGTGAATGGGTAAGACACAAAATGTAAGTGCCTTTGAACGGGGTATGGTAGTAGGTGGCAGGTGTCAAGAACAGCAATGCTGCTGGGATTTTCACGGTCAACAGTTTCCTGTGTGTATCAAGAATGCTCCACCACCCAAAGGACTTCCAACCAACTTGACACAACGGTGGGAAACATTGGAGTCAACATTGGCCAGCATCCGTGTGGAACGCTTTCGACACCTTATAGAGTTCATGCCCCAACAAATTGAAGTTGTTCTGAGGGCAACTCAATATTAGGAAGGTGTTCCTAATGTTTGCTATACTCAGTGTATAGATTTGAATAAGATCACCTTTGAGAACTACAGTAACAATCACCAAAATAATAACTACACAGTCAGGGAGTATATAAAATTGAAATAAATGTTATGGCATGGGGCCCCCACATTTTGTTATAATATTTGAGTCACTCAGATAGCGTAAGAACACAGCATTAGCCATGCCAAAATGTGTAGAATTGCAGGAAATGTGCTTAAATCTGCATTTTTCTTCTGCCAGCCCCATGATAAAATGTGTAGAATTTGCAGGACAATTCCTTTAAAACTGTAACATTTTCTCTCCGCCCCATGGAAAACTATGTAGAGTTGCAGGAAATGTGCGTTAAAACACCTACATAATGTCTATGTGGCCAAGACGACGGCCTTTAATATTTTTGAAAAGAGTGAGAAAGACATTCTGTTGGGTTCAAATGTTGGAATATAGTTTGATGTTAAACTGCATTGCATGTGGTTTAAACCTTTAAGAGGGAAGGTTGCTGGCGTCCATACACTAAGAAATGCTGTGATAAAAACAAACCAATTTGGGTTCTTTGGTAACCCAGAGCTGGATAAATATTGGACAGAACACACGCTGGGTTATTTTGACACAGCTAGTTGGATTACATGAATAACTCAACATGTTGGATTGTTTGGATTACCCAAACATGGGTTCATTTAACCATCAGTTGGGTTTTTATTTAGGCCTACTTTAATGCTGGGTCTTTTTTTACGTAATTAGCTATTTTCAGGAAGTGTGGCCTTTTAGGAGTGTGGCTTTGATATAGTTATTTCTAGCCACCTGTGAGATTAAATGTAATTCCTGTTCATCATGTTAAATTTAAATTTGCAGAGTACAAACTTTTCATATTTTCATATAAATTGTGTAACATTATTATTTACATATTGTAACAAAGTGTTAACTATCCAAACATTGGGATATACATAGGCTCTTGAGGAACTCATACATTTGTGTAAGCCTCATTAAAGCTACAAAAGTGTAAAGATGTTTAAGATGAACCAGGTAAAAAAAGTCCTTATTTTGAAACCCTTTTTTTGATCCTTCTGAAATTGTAGGACTTTGTCAAACAACTAGTTGCTGACAAAAAAACACAGTTTACCATGATATCTGTGTTAACATGGAGGAAGAAAAAATTCTCTCTTTTGTATACTGATACCGGACTCAAAAAATAACTATCTGAAAGCCACGCATCTACTAAGCCATGCCTCCAGTCATCTGATCTGACCCACTGGGTCATATCTCAATAACTTGAAGAAAGGGAAAACTCGCACTCACTGAAATATTCTTTATGTTTTAATGTATTATTTTTTTGAAGAACAGGTCAGAACAAACGGACACATTTCGACGGCAGCCAACCCTGCCAAAACACATCGTAGTTCTGACCTCTGCTGCTAAAAATATACATTAAAATGTAAAGAATATTTCAGTGAGTGCACGTTTTTTCTTTCTTCAAGTATATGCCTTTGAACCCGGCACCCGAAGACCTTTTGTCACCACAAAGATTTGTTCTGAGCACGCCAAATTCTCTTTCTATCATATCACAATAACCCAGCATTAATAACACAGCATCAACAACCCAACCTTGCTCTTTTAACAGAAAACAACCCAACTAAGTGACTCAATGTCTGCAACCCAGGAGCTGGGTCATCCAAATACCACAAAATGTTTTAGATTGTACTGTATTCTCTGTTCGTAACCAAGTGGAACGTGGGAATTTACCACATACAACTGGGAAAAATCCACTTGAACGGCCCTCCAACTGTTAATTACTCGTGGGAAACTCGTATATCATCTTGAGCAGGGGTGTAGGCACAGGTGGGCCTGGATGGGCACTGGCCCACCCACTGGGGAGCCAGGCCCACCCAAGCAGATTGAGCAAAATATTTTTAAATAATAACAAGAAGAAGATTAATAATAATAATAATAGAAAATGCTCTACTTGTCAGTGATCCAAACGGGACATTATTTTATTTTTACATAAGCACAGTACTTGACTTGGGAAGGAGCTCACCGGAACTGAGTACCATCATCTAAAATTTTCTTCTGCTTAAGTTCCTGCACCGCCACCTTCTATATAATATTCCCTCAAAATTATTAAGGACTTGTGCCTAAATATCTGTCCAGGTCAAACACTGTCCTAAACATGCATACACCATCACATAGAATTCGTAGCTAGCAGTAAGGAGGGGGTGGAAAAACGAAAGGGATATTGTTGCCATTAATGCTAGTTAGTGCTAGTTTGACCACCAGAGGGCACCTTTGAGAAGCATTTAACAGTCTTCAATATTGGCTGTACTAGAGAATGTAAAACCTTATTTGTAAGAACATAGTATATGGGATTGATTTTAAGAAATGTATCTTAATTAATTTGATTAATATTATGGTGTTTCTATTCCAAGAAAAAACTAAAACGAAACCCTCAGGGTTTCCGTTCGGAAAACATGGCGCTGTACAACGTGACCAGTCGGAAGTAGGCTACAGTACTTTGAGCAAATAATCCTAACATTTCCACACCCTAATTGTAGTCTAACCAATACACATACAGAGATTCAGTGAAAATCAAAATCGAATTTGATTTATCAAAACCAGTCCCCATGCTTGTCTCAGAGTAGCACTGTCTTGACCTCTGAAAGCTGTCTTTTCCCCCTTCCACTTGCCTCTTCCATTAAGCTTGAAAGACTATTTTCCAGTAAGCATAATCAGTGCTCTAACTCCCCCTTGCGCTGGTCTGGAGCAGTGGCCTTAAAGACAGTTTCAGTACATTCAGAGACAATGATAAGCATTACAACGCTATTTTTATTCAACACTTTTAGAAATCATATAACACGCTTCTTCACTTCGACTCGCACTCTCTCCCTCCCTCCGCTGAGACATGACCATCAGTCCAATGAAATAAAAAAACAGGTCATTTCAATTTATGCTCCTATGTGCCTCACTAGTAACAGACTACAATAACTGATCTAATACCAGTGTTATTATCTAGCCTAGTTTGAGACTCGAGTTTTGAAATATAATTGGCTCTACATTTCTTATAATAAAGGGTAGGCCTACATGGAGAAAATTGTCCCTCCCATAACAATATTAATTAATTTCCGTTCAATGTCAATAGCCTATCAATTTTAGGATTTCAATTTCATTGGAAATATAACTTTGCCCTGTGCTTTTCCTTCATGTATTATATTTAGGCCCTATGGGCTATTGATAATTTAATTGGTATCACACAATGCATTGTAGGCACACTTGATCTCCCGCTTCCAGCAGAGAATTGCACTCGGCTTGCACTTTGACTAAAACAATTATTGACTATGAAAAGGTTGGTGACCACTGTTCTAGTCTTTGCTAGGCTATGGCTGCCTATTGTGGTTATTACTGTTATATCAGGGCATTATGTTCTACAGTAGTCTCATAGTCTATTAATTATAGGTCTATGGTTTATTATTTTTAGGTCTATGTGATTCTCATGTTAAATGCAGTCACGCAGTCACGGATTTACATAGACCTACAACATTATTTGGTCTGTAATGCAAAATCACATTAGATGGTGTGTTGCGTCTAATCGATTACAGTGGGATATAGGATAGTCTACATGTACGCTTTTATGATAATTTAATGATGATTTGAGTACCCAAATTTAGTCATCAGTGAATTTCTGCCTATGCCACTGATCCTGAGCTCTCACTTCTCCCACATGCTGACCTCTGACATCACCTACTAAGGTAATGACCTCGATAACAGCATTTTCAGACAAAACATCTATTAGTATGGTTTTTGAACACTATAATGTGTTTACAAGCCTGATAGCTTTCATTTTAGTTTATGGTTTACCCAGCTTTTTGGCCAATTGGGGTTTCTCAATGAGTTCAAAGCACGTGAATGCTCCAACTGATATTTACGACTTCACAACTGGTAACTTTCCACATCCCACTTGGTTATGAATGCAGCATTGGAGTATGCACTAATCTCTGAATGAACCCACTTTATGAAACGCATAAGTACATAGTACAGGTCGGAAAGGGCTTTTGTAGGAATGTATTTGCTGTAGCTTTAACATTAAAAAAATGCAGGTCTTGGGAGAGGAATAAAAGTCCTCAATAGCTGCTTGACTTGGGTTCTAATAAATAATGCTGCCTCTAAATATCCAGTTCAGGATTTGCTAAATTGTCCAAGAAAAATATAGTTTCACATGTGTTTTGGCAGCTCTGAGGAGAAGAGTGGAGCCCAGCAACAATGACATACAAATACTGGGTAAAACAAAACGGTTGACGTTTATTGGGATGAGTCTTGTCCTGGAGGCAGAACTGAGCGATTTCCACTAGATAGGCCAGCTGCAAAGTTGAAATTGGCTATATTGTAAAAAGTCATGAAAACAAAAATGAGCTTTTTGGTCTTAATTTAAGGTTAGGGTTAGGCAATAGGGTTGGCAGTGTATTACGTTTTGAGGTTAGGGTTAGGTTTAAAAACATTGTGGCTGTACCAGCTAGTTGCCAATCTGCAGAGCTGCCTCCAGAACAAGATTCATGACGGAAAACGCTAACCTACGTAAAACAATGGTATGGTAGATGGCCATATAGATGGTCTGGACAGGTAAGTAATAAACAGCCATGATGGAGAGGATGAGGCCCCCGCTGGGTCATTAGGCCACACAGTCACACACTCTGACACGATGACTCATTCCTCATCCACACACACTCACACACTTAGCCAATGAGAAGCAGACATAGGTTGGAGCAGAAAGCCATGGAGAGATACAATGAAACTGGTTCAGTCAAATTTGATTAAAGTTTGAAACATCACACATAGAGTATCTAATGGTTACAGTCAAACAGATGTTGAGAGGTGGGACAAAAGTGTCTCTCAGATCAAGCCTGTTTTGATTTACTTTATATCAATGTCCTGTCTAGTATTTCTCTGTCATCTGGCTACTGTGTCTAATCTGGCCTGTATCATTTAGCTAGAGTCATGTTTGTTGAGAAGATGCTGAGAAGGGGCTTTCCATTTCCCCTACATCTCTCATTGCATTATCAAGTCCCTCCTTGGCCGATAAGGAGGTGATGAGACAATGTAAAGCTGCCTCTGTCTGCAAACTACCACAGATATGGCCCGGCACCAAGCATATCACAGAAGATTAATGGACTTATTCTCACTCTGATAGAGCACCCTGAGAGACTTTACAGACGCACTTTCAATCACCCCTTGTGACAATCACAGAGTTATTGAAGAGCAAATAACATCCATATGTTTTAACCTTGTAATCCCTGTTCATTACACATCACTGCTAAAATAAAGATAAAATAAGACTAACAAAACATGTAACTGTTGCAACATATTACAGTTGAAGTCAGAAGTTTACATACACCTTAGCCAAATACATTTAAACTCCATTTTTCACAATTCCTGACATTTAATCCTAGTAAAAATTCCCTGTCTTAGGCCAGTTAGGATCACCACTTTATTTTAAGAATGTGAACTGTCAGAATAATAGCAGAGAATTATTTGTTTCAGCTTTTTTTTTTTTCATCCCATTCCCAGTGGGTCTGAAGTTTACATACATTCAATTAGTATCTGATAGCATTGCCTTTAAATTGTTTAACTTGGGTCAAATGTTTCAGGTAGCCTTCCACAAGCTTCCCACAATATGTTGGGTGAATTTTGGCCCATTCCTCGTGACAGAGCTGGTATAACTGAATCAGGTTTGTTGGCCTCCTTGCTCGTATGCACTTTTTCAGTTCTGCCCACACATTTTCTATCAAATTGAGGTCAGGGCTTTATGATGGCCACTCCAATACCTTGAATTTGTTGTCCTTAAGCCATTTGCCACAACTTTGGAGGTATGTTTGGGGTCCATGTCCATTTGGAAGACCCATTTGTGACCAAGCTTTAACTTCCTGACTGATGTCTTGTGATGTTGCTTCAATATATCAACACAATTGTCCTCCCTCATGATGCCATTTATTTTGTGAAGTGCACCAGTCCTTCCTGCAGCAAAGCACCCCCACAACATGATGCTGTCACCCCCGTGATTCACGGTTGGGATGGTGTTCTTCGGCTTGCAAGCCTCCCCCTTTTTCCTCCAAACATAACGACGGTCATTATGGCCAAACAGTTCTATTGTTGTTTCATCAGACCAGAGGACATTTCACCAAAAAGTACAATCTTTATCCCCATGTGCAGTTGCAAACCGTAGTCTGTCTATTTCATGGCGGTTTTGGAGCAGTGGCTTCTTCCTTGCTGAGCGGCCTTTCATGGTTATGTCGATATAGGACCTGTTTACTGTGGATATTGATACTTTTGTACCTGTTTCCTCCAGCATCTTCACAAGGTCCTTTGCTGTTGTTCTGGGATTGATTTCCACTTTTCACACCAAAGTACGTTCATCTGTAGGAGACAGAATGCGTCGCCTTCCTGAGCGGTATGACGGCTGCGTGGTCGCATGGTGTTTATACTTGCGTACTATTGTTTGTATAGATGAACGTGGTACCTTCAGGCATTTGGAAATTGCTCCCAAGGATGAACCAGACTTCTGGAGGTTTTTTTCTGAGGTATTGGCTGATTTCTTTTGATTTTCCCATGATGTCAAGCAAAGAGGCAATGAGTTTGAAGTTAGGCCTTCAAATACATCCACAGGTACATCTCCAATTGACTCAAATTATGTCAATTAGCCTATCAGAAGCTTCTAAAGCCATGACATCATTTTCTGGAATTTTCCAAGCTGTTTAAAGGCACAGTCAACTTCTGACCCACTGGAATTGTGATGCAGTGAATTATAAGTGAAGTAATCTGTCTGTATACAATTGTTGGAAACATTACTTGTGTCATGCACAAAGTAGATGTCCTAACCGACTTGCCAAAACTATAGTTTGTTATCAAGAATTTTGTGGAGTGGTTGAAAAACGAGTTTTAATGATTCCACCCTAAGTGTTGTAAACTTCCGACTTCAACTGTATATGTATGCATATCCAAAATCTGTCTACAATGTCATATAATTTACTGAATTACATAGTTTAAAAAATGTATGATCAAATCAAAACTTTTTTTGTCACATGCACCAAATAGTGTAGACCGTACCGTGAAATGCTTACTTACAATACAAGCCCTCAACCAACAGTGCAGTTCAAGAAGAGTTCAGAAAATATTTACCAAATAGACTAAAGTAAAAAATGATTATAAAAACTAACACAAAAAGAATAGCAATAATGAGGCGGTACCGGTACCGAGTCAGTGTGCAGGGGGTACAGGTTAGTTGAGGTAATTTGTACATGTAGGTAAGGGTGAAGTGACTAATGGATAATGATGTGAGAGAGGTAATTTCACTCTAAGATATAGATGCAGTGTTACATAAGCGTTGTTTCCTGACTGTGAGGTGTAGGATGATGAGAACCAAGACAGAGACTTTAAAGCAGCACTACAGATGTTAACTATAAATATTTCAGTGGTACAACATGAACAGTGAGCAAGGGATGATCGATATAGACCTGAGGCAATAGGTTACCTGAGATTTAATATCAATCGTTCCATTTGTGTTTATTTCCACTTGTAAAGTCTGGACTTCAGTAAAGGAGAAAAGCAAAGGGAGTAAAATGTTCTGAACAAAAAAAATAAGCTACAAAAAAATTGGAAAACTAGCTAGTTCAGATGACAAAGACAATAGAGGTCCAAACGCAACAAAATGAGAGACTAGCACTCCCAGCTCATTGGCTGTCTGTCCACGTTCCTCAGAAGGAATAGAGTTGTTATTACTGCGACGAAAGAACACATTGATATAACCTTATTTCACCATTCATTTCTATTTCAGTATATTTCCAAACTTTAAAGGGTATGCAAAACTCACAGTGAAGTGAATAGATTGGGAGGTAAATTGCTACAACATTTAAGACAATCAATTTTCACTGTCACTAAGTAAATTAGGTGCCTGAGTGCAGTGAGTCCTCTGCAAACAACATAGCAAATGAGCAACATTCGTCCCGTGCAGTGGTTCTAAATGATGGTTCAAAGTAATCTGCTGCATTACAATTACCTGCCCGTGTCTCTTTACCCCATTAACATAACCAAGCTATTTCAGTCCAGACACACACCAAAGAAAAGCTGGGGATGGTGGAGGAGCTGAATTAAAACACTGATATTTGCATTGTTCTATATAAACTATGTTGTTCCCTGTATGGGTTTCCATTTGGTAGGCTGCAGTATGTGTTATCGATATGTCATTGATGTGATACGCTGTTTTCTAAAACGCCTTGGATGATATCAGATAGTGGTGTTGCAGAGAGCGAGGGTTCACATTTTGCTGTCACTTCACATCAACCATAATACAGTTTTTGTTACATTTTTTTTTATAACTATCTAAATGCAGGAGTTGAAAAACCACTAATATACTGGATAGTACCACAGTGTATGTTATGAGGGTGGAAATCCAGGTTAGGCTGATATAGGACAGGGGACAAATCCTTTCCTTTAAACAGTGACTTGGTCTATTAGTTTGAGTTTGTTGTATGACGGGAGTAGAGGAGCAAACTTTTGTAATAAACATTCTGACACAGTTATCTGACTATAGAGAGAAGATAAGGATAGCACAGGATCTAATCCACTACTATCTCATTTCACTCAGGGGAAGAAAGACTCTCAAAGTACAAGCAGTGAGACCCTTGTGATAGGAAAGTCTGCTATGTAAATTCTAATACTCTTGCAGCTGAATTAAATGTGTTGAATAGGAAGATGATGAAACAGCAACAATCTGTCTCAATGTGTACCTCCAGTATTCGAGTCAGGGATACTCAAACAAGAGTAATCATTAATATATCCTTACAAATCAATAAATGAAGACATTTGACATTATGGGGTATTGTGTGATGGACCCTGACAAAAAAGTCTCTATTTAATCCATTTTAAATTCAGGCAACAAAATGTGGAAAAAGTCAAGGGGTGTGAATACTCTCTGAAGGCACTGTATATATGCCAATTTGAGCCATACATATACACTACCGTTAAAAAGTTTGGGGTCACTTAGAAATGTCCTTGTTTTTGAAAGAAAAGCACATTTTTTTATCCATTAAAATAACAACTAAATTGATCAGAAATACAGTGTAGACATTGTTAATGTTGTAAATGACTATTGTAGCTGGAAATGGCTGATTTTTGGAATATCTACATAGGCGTACAGAGGCCCATTATCAGTAACCATCACTTCTATGTTCCAATGGCACGTTGTGTTAGCTAATCCAAGTTTATCATTTTTAAAAGGATAATTGATCATTAGAAAACCCTTTTGCAATTATGTTAGACAGCTGAAAACGGTTGTGTTGATTAAAGACGCAAGAAAACTGTCCTTCTTTAGACTAGTTGAGTATCTGGAGCATCAGCATTTGTGGGTTCGATTACAGGCTCAAAATGGCCAGAAATTAAAGACTTTCTTCTGAAACTCGTCAGTCTATACTTGTTCTGAGAAATTAAGGCTAAGTGACCCCAAGAGAAACTTTAGAAGCCTTTTTAAACCTCAAATACATTGCAAGTTCGACATTTCCTGTTATTCTTGTTAATTAGGGCTAGGCATCCCATCAGCGGTACACCTGTCAACAACTTACGGTGAAATTGGGGGGAGCACAATTCAAATAAATAATCATAACAATTATGGATATTAAACATCTAGGTACATACAAGTGTCTTATATCGGTTAAAAGCTTCAATTCTTGTTAATATAACTGCATTGTCCAATATACAATAGACTTTACAGCAAAAGCATGCCATGCGGTTGTTTGAGAATGGCTCCCTATATCAAAATATTATTCAACCGGCAGAAGGCTTCGTAAAAGCACAAATAGCGATTAAATATTCACTTACTTTTTGAAAATCTTACTCTGATTTGCAATCCCAAGGGTCCCAGCTACAACATGCATGGTCGTTTTGTTAGTTAAAATACTTCTTTATATCCCAAAAAGTCTGTTTAGTTGGCGCCATTGATTTGAGTAATCCACTCGTTCAACATGCAGAGAAAGGAATCCAAAAAGCTACCGCTAAACTTTGTTAACTTCTTGCGACTATAGGGGGTGCTGTTTTCTCATTAGCATAATTTGCATTACAGATTAAACGGCTTCCTACTCAATTCTTGCTCGTACAATATGCATATTATTACTATTATTGGATAGAAAACAATCTCTAGTTTCTATAGCCGTTGGAATTTTGTCTCTGAGTGGAACAGAACTCATTCTACAGCAATTTCCCTGACATGGAGTCAGATTTCACACATCCCGGACCCGGGGTAGGGGCTCGTTAGAGGTTAAAACAAGTCAAAATACGTTTCTATTTCATCCTCAGGTACCCTAAAATGTAATTAAACTATAATATTTCATACGGAAAGAAGTATAATCAATAGACAAGCTAAACCTCTTCATCGCACGCGCACAGACTGATTTCCAACTCTGACTCCCTGTACCAAAACTCAATGTTCTTCCTCGTTTGGGAAGAAACAAGCCTGAAACCTTGAACAAAGACTGTTGACATCTATTGGAAGCCATAGGAATTGCAATCTGGGAGCTGGAATTCCATAGGACCCATAGCTTTCCATTGAAAAAGCATGGGCTCTCAAAAAAAAATCTGGTTTGTTTTTCTTTGGATTTTCTCCTACCATATCAATTGTGTTATAGTATTATACATTATTTTAACATGTCTACAAACTTCAAAGTGTTGTCTATCCAATGGTACCAATTATATGCATATCCTGGCTCCAGGGCCAGAGCAACAGGCAGTTTACTTTGGGCACGTCAGTCAGACAGGAAGTGGAGAAAAATAAACCCTAGCCTGAAGTTAATGTCCTTCTTCAACAAGGTGATCAAATTACGATCGTGCAGTACATACAGTATGTATTCACTCTACTTTTCCAATCTAGTGCTACTTCAACGATACCACCTCCTCCAAGTGGACTCTCTTCCAGATGAGTCAGCGCTTCTGTGTCATACAAGAACAAAAATGGTATAAAGCTCATATAAAGTGCCAATTCAACCTCCATCCCTAGTCCCTTCCCCCCGCCAGCCATAAAAAGCATTGTAATAGAATTCCTAAGCTTTTCCAGTGACTGCTTCCACTATCACACAGACATTTAAGTGCACTAATCCATGACAAATTGTCACATCTGATCCATGACAAATCGTCTGAGGGGCAGATAGAGACGAGGAGATGGAGGGAAGGAGGGCAGGATGGGGGAGGGAGGAGGGGAGAGAGAAAAGGCAAGGGTGAGAGAGAGTGGTGTTCTGTATAGGAATGATTGGGCAGTTATTTCTTGATAGAGAGTGAGAGACCCCACCAATGAGCTCTCAAGTAAAGCCTCCAGTTTTCATAGCAATTATAACCCAATGTGGAACCAGATTAAAGGCTTTGGGTGTTCGAGCCGGGAAAAAGACTGCCATGATAGACGGCACGCTCTGAAATTGATGTTTCTAATTAGATTTGTGTCAGTTTATTTTTTGATTCTCATCGCCAGGCAATTACATTAGAGCCACTAAAGAAGTGCTTTTGTTTGATTTTAAAGGGATGTGGAAGTATATTTTTCTTGGCCCATGAGAATTGTATTGACGAACCATGCCTGCTGTAACCTCATAAGGGAAAACCATTCCACTATGGAATGGGTGGGAGGACCTTGCATTACTATCCTCGAGGGTACCGGAAATCAGCAAAAGTCCCCACAAGGATAGTGAAACAAGGAAGGGGCTTGTATTACTATACTTGTGGGTACCAGAAATCAACAAAAGTCCCCACAAGGATAATAAAACAAGGAAGGGGCTACTATTACTATACTCGTGGGTGCCAGAAATCAACAAAAGTCCCCACAAGGAGAGTAAAACAAGGAAAATTCTTACTCTTAGGGACATTTCCCAGGTACTATTTTTGATTAGAGGTTAGGGTTAGGGTTACAATTAGGTTTAGGAGTTAGGGTTAGGCTTAAGTTTAGGGTTAGGGTTAAGGTTAAGGTTAGGGTTAAGGAAAATATCTGCATGTGTGTGTATTTCCATATGGAAGCCCTGAAGCCCAAGGCAAAAAAAAAGTCTTGGAATTTTCTCATCCAAACAATTTAGTATCTTGTTTGAATTAAGTTGTTCAAACGAGATACTATGTTGTTCAAATGAGATAATAAGTTGTTTGAACACCTCCTGAGTGGCGCAGTGGTCTAAGGAACTGCATCTCAGTACTAGAGGCTTCACTACAGATCCTGGTTCAATTCCAGGCTGTATCACAACTAGCTGTGATTGGGAGTCCCATACTGCGCCGCACAATTGGCCAAGCATTGTCCAGGTTAGGGCTTTTAACTGACTTGCCTAGTAAAATAAAATAAAAAATCTTGTTTGAATGACGTAATTGTTCTTTTGTCTAATTAGGCCTCATTTGTTATGCAGCTTGTCAGACCGTGTAATAGCTGCCGCAGCCATTAATTCACTGATTCCATCCATTGACATGATTATTCATTGACAGTTCTTTGTTAGCCTAAAGCAGGGCTAATTTTTAATACCAGAGCATGTAAGTGGGCGAGTGTGGAGCGAGGATCAGAGTGTAATTCGAGTAGATAAAAAATTGGTGTCAGTCTTCTCTCCTGCTCCAATTTCGCTCTGGTACTTGCTAAACCACAAGCACTGGGCTGAGCAGTACTTTTTATTTTATTTATCACTATTCTTTCAGTTTAACCTTTTCACGGATGAGTTTCAAATATCTCTTACGGTCCCCCCAGCATGACTTTTCTTATGCATGGGACGTCCGAATTCAGTGTTCCAAAATGCAATTGTTACGCAACAGTTAGCAGTTAACCTGTGCTGCACTCAAACCAAGGTATGCTGCCTGCTAATTATCTATAGGCTGTGTTTGTCACATTTGAATGATTTTCTAACAACAATTTGAAATAAAGTGCGTTCCACCTCCTCATGAATTCACATAGAAGTAGCCCTTTTCACTGTGGTGGACAATTTATGTATAAGGCATGCTATGCTAATCTAAGGTGAGGATTAGCTAGATGAACCTGACCTACTTTTCTCTTTGATGAGAGCCCAAGCACTCTACCAGTGTTTCCTCAGGTCATTTATACAGACATTTGCTCATCTCCACTCAGAACAGAACCTGCCCGAACCTTTCCCCCTGGCGCATTTACTGGCTGGCGCATTGCCTTCATTGTTGTTTTCCTTACTAATAATTACTGTGTGGGTTCTAATCAAAGTAAATGCCTATTACCTTATCATAATACCATTTTTATATAGTTTTATGTAATTTCTACTGTAGCACACCATATGTATGTATGGAGCATAATGTATTGTGTGTGTATTCCTTTATAACCATGGACACGCGAGGTACTAATTTCATAACCTTTATTGTGTTATACTTATTGTGTTGTGCTTATATAATTACATTTTTCTAATAGTTCTGTAAAACAATGCTAATGGCATCAAAGAAGTATTAAATTGTGTTGTATCCTTTGAAGCTGCCCTGGCCTTATCATGACCATTGCATTGGCCTATGTATTCATTGCCTCCTTGTGGAACTCTTCAGTTATGTTATTTGTAACATTGTTTTATTGCTATATCCTGATATTTTATTATAATTACTAATAATTTCTGTTAATTCTGTACTTTCAGAAACCACACCCACATAACTTGCCAACACCATAACTGGAACTGGACATCTTTCGTGCCAAAGACTGGAGGACAGCTTTTGTGTTCTACAGTGGTTCCTACTGTAAAAGTTGCAAGCTTACACCATCGCAAGGGGGAGTTAGAGCACTCATCATGCATTTGGGGCTCCAGGTTTTTATATGACCAATCATATCGAGTGGTTCCAATGACGAATTTGACGCTAGCCACCCATCCCTGGTGACTTTCAGCAAAGATGGCTGATAAAACATTACGGTGGAAGCTAATTTAAGTAATTATAATGTCATAACGAGTCAAGCAAAAAATGTACTCTACAATTGAGAGGAATATGTTAACTAATGTAGAGAAAAACGATTGTGCAAACGACAGCATCATCCAAACTCCATTCTTTGAATGATGATGTATCTCTGCATGCACAGTCGTGGCCAAAAGTTTTGAGAATGACAAATATTAATTTTCACAAAGTCTGCTGCCTCAGTTTGTATGATGGCAATTTGCATATACTCCAGAATGTTATGAAGAGTGATCAGATGATTTGCAATTAATTGCAAAGTCCCTCTTTGCCATGCAAATGAACTGAATCTCAAAAAACATTTCCACTGCATTTCAGCCCTGCCACAAAAGGACCAGCTGACATCATGTCAGTGATTCTCTCGTTATTAACACAGGTGTGAGTGTTGACGACAAGGCTGTAGATCACTCTGGCATGCTGATTGAGTTCGAATAACAGACTGGAAGCTTCAAAAGGAAGGTGGTGCTTGGATTCATTGTTCTTTCTCTGTCATCCATGGTTACCTGCAAGGAAACACGTGCCGTCATCATTGCTTTGCACAAAAAGGGCTTCACAGACAAGGATATTGCTGCCAGTAAGATTGCACCTAAATCAACCATTTATCGGATCATCAAGAACGTAAAGGAGAGCGGTTCAATTTTTGTGAAGAAGGCTTCAGGGCACCAAAGAAAGTCCAGCAGGCGCCAGGACCGTCTCCTAAATTTGATTCAGCTGCGGGATCATGGCACCACCAGTACAGAGCTTGCTCAGGAATGGCAGCAGGCAGGTGTGAGTGCATCTGCATGCACAGTGAGGCGAAGACTTTTGGAGAATGGCCTGGTGTCAAGAAGGGCAGCAAAGAAGCCACTTCTCTCCAGGAAAACATCAGGGACAGACTGATATTCTGCAAAAGGTACAGAGATTGGACTGCTGAGGACCGGGGTAAAGTCATTTTCTTTGATAAATCCCCTTTCCGATTGTTTGGGGCATCCGGAAAAAAGCTTGTCCGGAGAAGACAAGGTGAGAGCTACCATCAGTCCTGTGTCATGCCAACAGTAAAGCATCCTGATACCATTCATGTGTGGGGTTGCTTCTCAGCCAAGGTGGGCTCACTCACAATTTGTGGGCTCACTCACAATTTTGCCTAAGAACACAGCCATGAATAAAGAATAGTACCAACACATCCTCCGAGAGCAACTTCTCCCAACCATCGAGGAACAGTTTGGTGACGAACAATGCCTTTTCCAGCATGATGGAGCACCTTGCCATAAGGCAAAAGTGATAACTAAGTGGCTCGGGGAACAAAACATTAATATTTTTGGTCCATGGTCAGGAAACTCCCCAGACCTTAATCCCATTGAGAACTTGTGGTCAATCCTCAAGAGGCGGGTAGACAAACAAAACCCCACAAATTCTGCCAAACTCCAAGTATCGATTATGCAAGAATGGGCTGCCATCAGTCAGGATGTGGCCCAGAAGTTTTTGGAGTTGCAGAGATTTGCAAAGGTCTTGAAAAAGAAGGGTCAACACTGCAAATATTGACTCTTTGCATCAACTTCATATAATTGTCTATGAAAGCCTTTGACACTTATGAAATGCTTGTAATTGTACTTCAGTATTCCATAGTAACATCTGACAAAAATATCTAAAGACACTGAGGCAGCAGACTTTGTGAAAATTAATATTAGTGTCATTCTCAAAATGTTTGGCAACGACTGTATGTATTACAATTATACACATCAACATTGTTTACCACTCCCTCTCCTGGGACATCAATGATTACACATTGTAACTATGCAATAGACTAGAAACATGGTTTAAGTAAAGGCTGATTTGTAATTCATATTTACAGAATAAAAAACAGTACATCCTGCCAGCACGCCCACAAGCGAGCCACTCAGGTGGAGAATGACGTGTGCAAGAGAGCAGGAACGCGATTGGAGTAACAATCCAGGCTATTTGCTCTGAGACTGGCATAATGATGTAAAGAAATAAGCAGGGAGCAGGTTTCGAACCCTCAACATTCTAGCCCAAAGTCCAGCACGCTATCGACTGTGCCCAGATGTATTGTGGCCGAATGTGGCTAAAAACACTTTATCAATTGGAATGTTTGACATGTGGAAAGGGGGAAACGTATTATTATTAGTTTTTCAGAAGTGTAGCAGGATGAGCTAGGTGTGAACCCCCCCCTCCCCAACTTGAGCTAGGTGTGGTGAACCCCCCTTCCCCCCTCCCCAACTTGCAACAAATCGTTTGTATCTATCTTTCCACATCTGCCTACACACGTATCTACCTACACACGGTTAATGTCCTGGAAAAAATATATATACAGTTGAAGTCGGAAGTTTACATACACTTAGGTTGGAGTCATTAAAACTCGTATTTCGACCACTCCACAAATTTCTTGTTAACAAACTATAGTTTTTGCAAGTTGGTTAGGACATCTGCTTTGTGCATGACACAAGTCATTTTTACAACAATTTTTTACAGATAGATTATTTAACTTATAATTCACTGTATCACAATTCTAGTTGGTCAGAAGTTTACATACACTAAGTTGACTGTGCCTTTAAACAGCTTGGAAAATTCCAGAAAATTATGTCATGGCTTTAGAAGCTTCGGATAGGCTAATTGACATCATTTGAGTCAATTGGAGACCTGTGGATGTATTTAAAGACCTACCTTCAAACTCAGTGCCTCTTTGCTTGACATAATGGGAAAAACAAAATAAATCAGCCAAGACCTCCACAAGTCTGGTTAATCTTTGGGAGCAATTTCCAAATGCCTGAAGGTACCACGTTCATCTGTACAAACAATAACATGCAAATATAAACACCATGGGACCACGCAGCCGTCATACCGCTCAGGCAGGAGACACGTTCTGTCTCCTAGAGTTGAACGTACTTTGGTGCGGAAAGTGCAAATCAATCCCAGAACAACAGCAAAGGACCTTGTGAAGATGCTGGAGGAAACATGCACAAATGTATCTATATCTACAGTAAAACGAGTCCTATATCGACATAACCTGAAAGGCCGCTCAGCAAGGAAGAAGCCACTGCTCCAAAACCGCAATAAAAGTCAGACTACGGGTTGCAACTGCACATGGGGACAAAGATCGTACTTTTTGGAGAAATGTCCTCTGGTCTGATGAAACAAAAATAGAATTGTTTGGCCATAATGACCATCATTATGTTTGGAGGAAAAAGGGGGAGGCTTGCAAGCCGAAGAACACCATCCCAACCGTGAAACACGGTAGTGGCAGCATCATGTTGTGGGGGTGCTTTGCTGAAGGAGGGACTGGTGCACTTCACAAAATAGATGGCATCATGAGGAAAAGAAAATGATGTGGATATATTGAAGCAACATCTCAAGACATCAGTCAGGAAGTTAAAGCTTTGTCGCAAATGGGTCTTCCAAATGGACAAGGACCCCAAGCATACTTCCAAAGTTGTGGCAAATGGCTTAAGGACAACAAAGTCAAGGTATTGGAGTAGCCACCACAAATCCCTGACCTTAATCCTATAGAAATTTTGTTGTCAGAACTGAAAAAGTGTGTGCGAGCAAGGAGGCCTACAAAACCTGACTCAGTTACACCAGCTCTGTCAGGAGGAATGGGCCAAAATTCACCCAACCTACTGTGGGATGCTTGTGGAAGGCTACCCGAAACATTTGACCCAAGTTAAACAATTTAAAGGCAATGCTACCAAATACTAATTGAGTGTATATAAACTTCTGACCAAGTAGAATGTGATGAAAGAAATAAAAGCTGAAATAAATAATTCTCTCTGCTATTATTCTGACATTTCAAATTCTTAAAATAAAGTGGTGATCCTAACTGACCTAAGACAGGGAATTTTTGCTGGGATTAAATGTCAGGGATTGTGAAAAACTTAGTTTAAATGTATTTGGCTAAGGTGTATGTAAACTTCCGACTTCACCTGTATTAGTCATGGTTCCTGAGTGTCGCAGCGTTATAAGGCACTGCTTCTCGGTGGAAGAGGCTTTACAGTCCCTCGTTCAAATTCAGGTTGTATCACATCCGACCGTGATTGGGAGTGACATAGGGCGGCGCACAATTGTCCCAGCGTCATCCGGGTTTGGCCGTTGTATGTCTTCATTGTAAATTTAAAAAAATCTTACCTGACTTGCCAAGTTAAATATAGGTTAAATTTTAAAAACAAGCGCAATCAATAACAGTGGCCTGTGCTGAAAATATAGATAACTTGTTATGCAAGGTTGCACACCAACAGATGGAGAAAACCTACACCAGTTGAGCAATTCATTTCAACAATAATCTTCATTTTTATTTGACTTTACAAACAACAAGAGGGCTTAACTGGAGTCTTTTTCTTCAGAGCCTAGTCTTATATAAAATAACTTAACTGGCTAAGGTTGGCTATGAGACTTAACAGCCTAATAGAGGTAGGATTTTTTTATTAGGCCTACATACAATTGCAACCGGTCTCCCTTCCACACGACACAGGGATTTTTAGCTAAATAGCCCAGTACTGTACTGCCGACTGTCACGTTGTACAGCGCCATATTTTCCCTTCCATCCTAACAGAAAGCCAGAGGGTTTTTCGTTTTTCATGGAATAGAAACACCATCATTTTTATCAAATTAATTAAGCAAGTCTCAGCCAAAGGTTTGGACACACCTACTCATTCCAGGATTTTTCTATATTCTTACTATTTTCTACATTGTAGAATAATAGTGAAGACATCACAACTGCAGCAGGTGTAGCCCATCATGTAAATGTTTCCTATTAGCAGGACAATAGACTTTTTATAACGAGGCTACTGTTGTGAAAATCCCTCAACTTGCAATGTATTCGATGCTTAAGTACTCTAAAGTTTTACATTTCTAACTCAAAACAGCAGTACAGTATTTCTTCATCAACATCTTTATGCTCTCGTTAATAAAATAAAAGAAAAAGAAAAAAGACATTCAAATGTGGATGTTTATATTAACAACATTTTAGTCGCACTTCCACCCAGCTCCACGTCAACAGGTAAAACCTTGCTGAGACGATCAATGTATTTGTTGCATTGTTGTATTGTCAATATCTCTAGCCAAAACATCTTGATGGCCTTGACCAGATCATCTTTGCCCGTCGGCTTGGCAGAGTTACGAATGAATGTTTTCAGTTGATGCCAAACAAGTTTGATCAGGTTTAAAATCAGGAGAACTACATGTAAAAAAAATATTTTTAGATACACTGTACGCCCACCGAAGGTTTTGTAGGTCTTTTATTTTTAATAAAATTATATATATATATATATATATTTAACCTTGCTTTTACTACATAAAGGTCAACTTACTGGTCTACTTGCTGGCGTCTTGACCCAGTTTGTGCCCTCATTTGCAATACAAACCCGGGCGGCAGTGTGTTTCGGGTCATTTACTGCATTTGGAGAAGAAAAAAATACAATTAGCCTAACAGCCAAAATTAGGTACAATAATATACATGTAAATAGGCCTAAACGTAACAAAACATTGCTATAATTGAAAGAAACAATGTGTACCCAGAAACACATCTCTGACATAGGGTCCAGCATATCTCTTGATGATTTCTTCCACAAAGAAATCTCGAGCCATGATACCTGAAAAAGGAGACAAGACTGAACAGTCCTTGAGGTGTAAGCTACAATATTTTATGTACCTTTTGCTTTGTAAATAGCCAAACTTACCATTAAAAAAATCTAATATGGGCCTGGTCCCTGGCGGGAAATTTCCCCCCACACATGGAGTTTGATCGTATGTTTGGGACTTGGCTTGCTTGATCTTCTTCCTTTTTTTCTAAAGCAATTTTGAGCAAATTGCTCAAGGGACAAGGTTGACTCGTCTGACATTATTGAATGTCTCGCAAGCTTTGATCCATGCCTGGGCCTGCTGGACGCAAAGTTCTTTGTTTGTCAGACGAATCATTGGGTTGAAACTACAGCACAGTAAAAAACAAGCGAACACACATGGTTAATGTTCTGGTAATTGAACAAAAATATATATATACATATATATGTACGGTATATGCAAAAGTATTCATCCCCCTTGGCGTTTTCCCTATTTTGTTGATTTACAACCTGTAATTTAAATTGATTTTTATTTAGATTTCATGTAATGGACATAAACAAAAGAGTCAAAATTGGTAAAGTAAAATGAAAAAAATATAAAAAAACTGAAAAGTGGTGTGTACATATGTATTCACCCCCTGAAGCCCCTAAATAAAATCTGGTGCAACCAATTACCTTCAGAAGTCACATAGTTAGTTAAATAAAGTCCACCTGTGTGCAATCTAAGTGTCACATGATCGGTCACACGATCTCAGTATATATACAGCTGTTCTGAAAGGCCCCAGAGTCAGCAACTCCACTAAGCAAGGGGCACCACCAAGCAAGCGGCACCATGAAGACCAAGGAGCTCTCCAAACAGGTCAGGAGCAAAGTTGTGGAGAAGTACAGATCAGGGTTGGGTTATAAAAAAAGATCCAAAACTTTGAACATCCCACAGAGCACCAAAAGAATATGGCACCACAACAAACCACCACACCCACCAAAACTCATGGACCAGGTAATGAGGAAATTAATTAGAGAGGCAACAAAGAGACCAAAGATAAACCTGAAGGAGCTGCAAAGCTCCACAGCGGAGATTGAAGTATCTGTCCATAGGACCTCTTTAAGCTTCTACACTCCACAGAGCTGGACTTTAGGGAAGAGTGGCCAGAAAAAAAGCCATTGCTTAAAGAAAGAAATAAGCAAACACGTTTGGTGTTCACCAAAAGGCATGTGGGAGACTCCCCAAACATATGGAAGAAGGTACTCTGGTCAGATGAGATTAAAATTTAGCTTTTTGGACATCAAGGAAAACGCTATGTCTGGCGCAAACCCAAAACCTCCCATCACCCTGAGAACACCATCCCCACAGTGAAGCATGGTGGTAGCAGCATCATGCTGTGAGGATGTTTTTCATCGGCAGGGACTGGGAAACTGGTCAGAATTGAAGGAATGATGGATGGCGCTAGATGCAGAGAAGTTCTTGAGGGAAACCTGTTTCAGTCTTCCAGAGATTGGAGACTGGGACAGAAGTTCACCTTCCAGCAGGACAATGACCCTAAGCATACTGCTAAAGCAACAATCTAGTGTTTTAAGGCGAAACATATACAGTGGGGCAAAAAAGTATTTAGTCAGCCACCAATTGTGCAAGTTCTCCCACTTAAAAAGATGAGAGACCTGTAACTTTCATCATAGGTACACTTCAACTATGACAGACAAAATGAGAAAAAAAAATCCAGAAAATCACATTGTAGGATTTTTAATGAATTTATTTGACCTCAAAAAAAATCTGAATGGTTAGTCCTCGGGGTTTCGCCTGCTACATAAGTTTTATTATACTCACAGACATGATTCAAACAGTTTTAGAAACTTCAGAGTGTTTTCTATCCAAATCGACTAATAATATGCATATCTTAAATTCTGGGGATAAGTAGAAGGAAGTTGAAATTGGGCATGCTATTTATCCAAAAGTGAAAATGCTGCCCTCTATCCCGAAGAAGTTAAAGAGCATATTGAAGTTAGAAGCAAAAGCCTACAACTATTTTAGCACAGTTTCACGCTGCTCTGAGGCAAGCATGGGGACTGGTCTTGATAAATCAAAGATTTTTATTTTCACTTAATCTCTATTTGGGTATTGGTCAGACAACAATTAGAAAATTAAGGTGCAGAAATGTTAAACTATTAGTGTAACCATTATTTAACTAGGCAAGTCAGTTAAGAACAAATTCTTATTTACAAGGACAGCCTACTCCTTCCTCCCGTTGCACAGCGCCATATTTTCCGTTCCATCCTAACGGAAACCCTGAGGGTTTTGTTTTTTGTTTTTTTTCTGAATAGAAACACCATAATATTAATCAAATTAATTCAGAAAATGTTCTTCAACTCAATCCCATATACTATGTTTTTAAACTCAGCAAAAAAAGAACAAGTTCCACAGTCATGTGACTAACAGAAATGGAAAAATGTATCCCTGAACAAAGGGGGGTCAAAATCAAATGGAACAGTCAGTATCTGGTGTGGCCACCAGCTGCATTAAGTACTGCAGTGCATTTCCTCCTCATGGACGTCACCAGATTTGCCAGATCTTGCTGTGAGATGATACCCCACTCTTCCACCAAGGGATTGTGCGTTCCTGGTGTAACTCGGGCAGTTGTTGTTGCCATCCTGTACCTGTCCCGCAGGTGTGATGTTCAGATGTACCGATCCTGTGCAGGTGTTGTTACATGTGGTCTGCCACTACGAGGACGATCAGCTGTCCGTCATGTCTCCCTGTAGCGCTGTCTTAAGCGTCTCACAGTACGGACATTGCAATTTATTGCTCTGGCCACATCTGCAGTCCTCATGCTTCCTTGCAGCATGCCTAAGGCACGTTCACGCAGATGAGCAGGGACTCTGGGCATCTTTCTTTTGGTGTTTTTCAGAGTCAGTAGAAAGGCCTCTTTAGTATCCTAAGTTTTCATAACTGTGACCATAATTGCCTATCGTCTGTAAGCTGTTAGTGTCTTAACGACCGTTCCACAGGTGCATGTTGATTAATTGCTTATGGTTCATTGAACAAGCATAGGAAACAGTGTCTAAACCCTTTACAATGAAGGTCTGTGAAGTTATTTGGATTTTTACGAATTATCTTTGAAATACAGGGTCCTGAGTTTATAAAAAAGGTTTTAAATTCTCTGCTAATGCCAATACAGAACACTATCAAATGCTTCTCAAAGATGCCCTCTGGTGGTTAAACTAGCAATAACTTGCATTAACAGAAAGAATGGCCAAATAGATAACGTGCCACAGAATGCTGCAGCAGCCCACAAGGTGTGCCGCAGTATGACACAACTTTTAAAGGAGGAGCCACTGTGGCAACATACTATTTGGAGAGGGAGAAGGGAAGATGAGTGAGTGGAGAGGATGATGAGGGAGTGGGAAGGTGGTTGAGATATTGTCAATACAATTGCATAATGGAACTGCATTTGATTTGTATGTTGAACTGTGCGTCCAATTACAAAAAGACCTTGTTCAGATCTCACTGGTTAGCTGGTGGTGAACTATGTGGCCATTGAGGACAACAGTATCAATCAGATTGAAAAATAACTTCTTATACCACTTGGTGCTTTCCCGAGCGCCTGCCACAAAGTTGTTTATCATGTCCGCCATATCCGTACACAGTCTGGTTTGATCTTTCTCTCTCCCGTCAGGTGGTCTACTTTCCCTGAGGCTCTCTCTCTTCCTGTAGATCCAAGGCATAGCGATTGGTCTCCTCCACTATGTCTCCCACCAGCTCCTCTGTCAGAAACAGCTTGAAGCACTCTGACTCGGAGGGAGGTGGCAAGGGGCTTTGTGCTCCAGACGGACTCATAAAAGCCAACAGCAGGGCCAGGAGGGGTGAAATGGCTGGAGGCCTTCCAGCTACTGCAGACCATCAGGTACTTCACCCGCTGTTGGTGTGCCTCCATCACCACCAGCATCTTCAGAGGGACCTGGGACTTCATCGGTGGGCAAGGGGTCCTCAGACTCATGGTTCTCAATGTCCACAAAGTTGGGGGACAGATCCCCACTGTCAGAATCTTATTCCTCATTGTCATACTCAAAATCGGTGTCAGAATTTACAAGAATCTCAAAATGTTCTGCATTTGTGAGCTGTCTCAAGACATTGCTAATGGATACAGCTTAAACCACTAGCTACATACAGTGCCTTCAGAAAGTATTCACACACCTGGACATCTTCCACATTTTGTTACAAAGGATGATTTTTTTTTGCCAACGATCTACACAAAATATTCTGTCAAAGTGGAAGGAAAATTCAAACATTTGTAAAACATTTATGAAAAATCAAACACAAATATACATTCATATACATGTACAAATGTATGTGGACACGACTTCAAATTAGTGGATTTGACTATTTCAGCCACACCCGCTGCTGACAGGTGTATAAATTTGAGCACACAGCCATGCGATCTCCATAGACAAACATTGGCAATAGATTGGCCTGTACTGAAGAGCTCAGTGACTTTCAACGTGACAACGTCAGTTCGTCAAACGTCTGCCCTGCAAGAGGTGCCCTGGTCAGCTTTAAGTGCTGTTACAGTGAAGTGGAAATGTCTAGGAGCAACAGTGGCTCAGCCGAGAAGTGGTAGGCCACACAAGTACACAGATGGGACCACTGCACGTAGCTCATAAAGATCGTCTGTCCTCGGTTTCAACACTCACTAGCGAGTTCCAAACTGCCTCTTGAAGCAACATCAGCACAATAACTGTTTGTCAGAAGCTTCATGAAATGGGGTTTCCAAAGACTAACAGCCTAAGATCACCATGCGCAATGCCAAGCATCGGCTGAAGTGGTGTAAAGCTCGCTGCCATTGGACTCTGGTGCAGTGGAAACGTGTTTTCTGGAGTGATGAATCACGCTTCACCATCTGGCGGGAGAATGCTACCTGCCCGAATGCATAGTGCCAACTGTAAAGTTTGGTGGAGTTGGAATAATGGTCTGGGGATGTTTTTCATGGTTCGGGCTAGGCCCCTTAGTTCCAGTAAAGGGAAATCTTAACGCTACAGCATACAATGACATTCTAGACGATTCTGTACTTCCAAATTTGTGGCAACAGTTTGGGGATGGCCCGTTCCTGTTTCAGCATGACAATTCCCCCTTGCACAAAGCGAGGTCCACACAGAAATGGTTTGTTGAGATCGGTGTCGAAGAACTTTACTGGCCTGCACAGAGCCCTACCTCAGCCCCATCGAACACCTTTGGGATGAATTGGAACGCCAACTGAGAGCCAGACCTAATCGTCCAAAGTCACTGCTCGACCTCACTAATGCTCTTGTGGTGAATGGAAGCAAGTCCCCACAGCAATGTTCCAACATCTAGTGGAAAGCCTTCCCAGAAGAGTGGAGGCTGTTATGGCAGCAAAAGGGGGGCCAACTAGGGATGTTGCGGTGACAGTATTACTGCCACACCGGCAGTCATTGAGACATGACCGCAGTAAAATTGCACATGACCATTGAGTCACGGTAATCTCCTCTGATGCACTCAGGACATGTGTTGGTAGTACCCTAATGAACATTAGGATGTTAATGGCCTGGTCTCTATTGGGCTCTATTGTCCCTCGAACCACTCTGACATCTATGCAAATGCATTCAAAAATCACAATCACTTATCATCAAAACTATATCATGCTTTTAAAACTCACCTTACTGATCAATTGAAGAAAGTTCAAAAGCAAGTTGAAACTGAGTGTACAACATGGTTGTTGTGGATGTTTTTTCAAAGTCTAACACAACAAAATGGACAGTGCTTTCTAAGGTGATGATAAACTGAAAAACAACCATATGCATATTAGAGCTTATGCATATGCATAGGCTTATGAGCCAAAGCCCGAAAAAAAAAACTGAAAAAAATGATGATTGTGCTGTTATACAACACATAACCTACCGCATGTTACACATGGCCAAACAAACATTAAACAGAACTGATTTAAGATGTATTTGGTACATAATTGGTCTAGCCTATAGGCCTAATCCAGAATTAAACACATTTGAGTAATTTTAATGTATTGTTATGCATACTGGATGGACTTGGTTACCTTATGTTACGCTCCAAAATTCCTATACACTAGTCTGGGAGAGAATGTATAGGCCTCGGCCATGCTGTTGGTTCATTGATTGTTCAGGGCGGCTTACAGTTAGCTTACAATTCTAGTGAATTTGTATATCATTTTGAATAGCAAAGTAATATGGAATTTTTTATATTTTCAGAATTAATAGACTGACACATTATCTTTAGCTATACAGAATATCTCACCACCGTGCATTTCCATCTCCTCCTCTCTCTCCTTTATTAATTTCTCAAGCATGCAGAGGTGGTGTCAACAGTTTAGTGAAATACAGTATGTTTCATTGCAGAAACATGTTAACATTTATGTTCCCAAAACAGATTTCACTTGGTTTCCCAAATGAAGCACTGGGTATCAGCAGGAACAGGGTTGGAGACCATAGCATATAGAACTTGGGCTGAATATCACCTGTCGCGTAGCAAGAGCATGCTCCTCAAAGAGTGACTGATGTGTGGGGTGAAATAAGTTTTCTTATATTTATTTCTCAGCTGCTCACATTAAGCACTGATTCCCTATAAAACCGAAGTAGCCTATCCGGCATCATTGAAAAATGGACCTGCAGGAAAGCAGGTGGCCTCAATTGCTATTCCAGTGTGGATGACGTCTTTTTTTCCCCCCTGCCCCTGCCCATTTGATTACGGGCCATTCTAAATCTAAACTAATTTGGCATAATATGTCATATTAGTGAAGACAAAATTAAATTGAGAATAGTCTGATGAGTGAAGATATGATCACTTGATGAGAGAACAGCTGTGCAGCCTGAGGCAAGGAACAGAGTGCAAGCTTTCTCAAATCATCAATAGCCTATAATCACATCATACACACCATACATGTTTTGATTTCTAACACATTCTAAGGTTTGTATCACTCATAACTAAAGTTGCCAAGTAACAAAAAATATAGCGTATAGGACCTGTTTCAAATGATCACTTTTACGCTCAACATACCCACTTCGTATGTGCACTTGCTCCAGAATGGGAAAAATATCCTTTCTAAGCCGCATTGCTTCTTGACACAACGCTTGCTTAGCCCGAAGCCAGTCCGCACCAAACTGTCAGAGGAAACACCTTACACCTGGCGACCATGTCAGCGTTCATGCGCCCGGTCCTCCACAGGAGTCGCGCGATGGGACAAGGACATCCCGGCTGGCCAAACTCTCCCCTAACCCAGACGACGCTGGGCGAATTGTGCGCTGCCCTGTGGGTCTCCCGGTCGCAGCCAGCTGCGACAGAGCCTGGACTCAAACCAAGATCTCTAGTGGCACAGCTAGCACTGCAATGCAGTGCCTTAGACCACTGCGCCACTCGGGAGGCAAATTATATTTTTCTCACTATAAAATCTAATAATATAAAGTAATGGCACGGGACTTATAAGCATATCTTCTCAGCTAAATGAACAAGCCTTCAGACTATGGCATGGAACATAGCCAGATAACCTACAGTAGGCCAACTCATATTCTGTCCTTCTAAAATATGTTTTATTCACATCAATGTTTCTTTATACCTGACTAAAATAAATAATGGATTTACTGTGATGCTGTATATTAAATAGATTTTTATAGACTTTTGAAATGTAGATGTTCCAACGTCGCACATCAACGGCTTGAATGCAGCTTGTATGTGTGGAGGCCTAGAGATGCTAAACTTGTTTATGTTAACTCTCCTGTTGTGTTCGTTTCATGTTAATTAATTCTGTGTTCCCGGTCCCAAAATGACCGCCCCATTATAGCACAGAATGAATTGTGAGCAAGGCTTCAAAAAAGCTTTATATACCAGAGCTGCAAGAAAAGTTGAATATATTATTGAAACAATGTTGTGATTGTTTGTGAGAATGCCAACAGGTGTGGTTCCCTTGGCGGAAAGATTCAATTGGGGAAAGGTTCCCGTGGGCGTTGCCATGGAAGCCAAGAAGGGGAGTGAGGTGTGTGTGTGTGTGTGTGTGTGTGTGTGTGTGTGTGTGTGTGTGTGTGTGTGTGTGTGTGTGTGTGTGTGTGTGTGTGTGTGTGTGTGTGTGTGTGTGTGTGCTCAAACACACATGCATGTGGGGGTCTGGGAGACGACGCGTGTCCATCTGATGAATGGGCATGTGCCTGAACTCAATTTTATACACTAATTGTAGACTCACCCATTAATTTCTAATGACCGGTCATTTTTGACCGGGAACACCACAGGTGTACAAAAGTTAAATAAAATACCCAAAATGTTATGAAAATCATCTAAATGTATTTTGTGTGTTCAGATGCCCTGTGTGGACAATGTAATGGAACCTTATGACTGGTTAAATTATCTACATTTTTCAGAGAGAGAAAACTTGTAAATCGGTCCAATTCGACCGGAACACAGCAGGAGGGTTAATTAATGGTCAATTACCGTGAGACCGGCTGTCACGTTCCTGACCTGTTTTCTGAGCTACCTCTATGTCCTGAGCTACCTCTATGTCCTGAGTTATCTAGGGGGGACCGGTGTTAAGGTTCCTAGACCAGGGTCGGGGGGCGAGGATCGCCACTCGGAGGACGCTAAGGAAGGGGACAAAGACAATGGTGGAGTGGTGTCCTCGTCCGGAGCCGGAGCCGCCACCGCGAACAGACGCCCACCCAGACCCTCCCCTTGAGTTTTAGGGGTGCGCCCGGAGTTCGCACCTTGAGGGGGGGGTTCTGTCACGTTCCTGACCTGTTTTCTGTTGTTTTGTATGTGTTTAGTTGGTAAGGGCGTGAGTTGGGGTGGGCATTCTATGTGTTGCGTTTCTATGTTGGGGTTAATGTGTTGCCTGATATGGTTCTCAATTAGAGGCAGGTGTTTGACGTTTCCTCTGATTGAGAACCATATTAAGGTAGGCTGTTCTCACTTTGTTTGTGGGTGATTGTCTTCCGTGTCTGTATGTATGTTCGTACCACACGGGACTGTAGCGTTTGTTTGTAGTCTGTACCTGTTTGTGCGTTCTTCGTGTATTTGTAAGTTCTCATGTTTTAGGTCAGTCTACGTCGTTTATTTGTTTTGTAGTTTGTTAAAGAGTTTTCGTGTTTCGCCGTTCTGTTAAATAAATATTCATTATGTTTTCAAAACCCGCTGCATTTTGGTCTGATCCCTACTCCTCCTCTTCAGACGAAGAAGAGGAGAGAAACCGTTACACCGGCAGTTTTTTGCAAGACAATAACCGTCTGACAAAATTTCATGACCGCCACAGCACTAGGACCAACTCCAAAATAATGCCCATGATTTCGGAATGAGATGTTCGACAAGCAAGTGTCCACATACTATTGTTTATCTTGATTAGATACAGTAAGTATTCAACCCGCTGGGTCAAAACATGTTAGAATCACCTTTGGAAGCGATTACACCTGTCTTTCTGGGTAAGTCTCTAAGAAGATTTGACACCTGGATTGTGCAAAATTTGCCCATTTCTTGTTTTAAAAGTTCTTCAAGCTCTGTCAAATTGGTTGTTAATCATTGCTTGTCAATAATTTTTTAGGTCTTGACATAGATTGTCAAGCAGATTTGGGCGTGGTCACTGTCTTCCGGTGTAGATTTGGCCTTGTGTTATAGGATATTGTCGTGCTGAAAGATTAATTACCTTACCAGTGTCTGATGGAAAGCAGAATGAACCAGGTTTTGCATGTGCTAAGCTCCATTCCATTTCTTTTTAGCCTGAAAAACTACCCGGAAAAACTCCCCATTGGCTTCATGGTGAAATCCCTGAACGGTTTTCTTCCTCTCCATCAACTGAGTTAGGAAGGACACCTGTATCTTTGTACTGACTGGGTGTATTGATACACCATCCAAAGTGTAATTAATAACTTCACCATGCTCAAAGGGATACTCAATACTTTTTTTATTTACAGTAATACAATCTACCAATAGGTGCCCTTTGTGAGAATTGGAAAACCTCCCTGGTCTTTGTGATTTTGTGAATCTGTGTTTGAAATTCAATGCTTAACTGAGGGACCTTACAGATAATTGTATGTGTGTGGCACAGTGATGAAGTAGTCATTCAAAAATCATGTTAACCTCTTAAATGAAAATGTAATCCACGTAATCCTCAAAAGTAATTATTTATCATGAGAGGGCCATAAGTAATAACTAGTAATGCTGCATACTCTAAGAACGATAAAATATCACCTTTCTGGTATAAATAGTTTAAGGTGTACTCATATACAGTACATGAAAAAAATGTGTTTTACATTTTTTAGAAATATAGTATAATCACTTCATAAAACGACTTAACTATAAGATTTCACCTTCCTTATAACTGTAAAATGCATATTTGTATATTTAGTGTTAGAGAAAATGTGCATACTAAGGTGACTCTTGATCAAAATGTCTGCACCCATTGCTGTGAATGTCTCACAGAGCTCTAACATAGCTTTCTGAACTCGGTAGGAACTTGCCTTTCATCTCAGTAATTTTGTCCGTCTATCACAAACATAATTTTTTATTTATTTCAGATCTATGAATTATTTTAGTTTACTGTGTCAATGTGCAGGGATTAGGACGGAGTCAGGCGCACGACACAGAACTGAGTAAAATACGTACTTTACTTGAAAAGAAACAACTAAATTTCCACACAGGGAAAACACACCAGCTCACAGAAGTCTTGAACACTAAACAAAGAACAAACACGCACAAAACCATGTGGGAACTAGAGGGTTAAATAGGGAATAAATTATAACGTAATGGGAACCAGGTGTGTACAATCAAGACAAAACAAATGGAAAAATAAATGTAGATCGGTGGCAGCTAGAAAGCCGGTGACGACGACTGCCGAACGCCGCCCGAACAAGGAGAGGCAACAAACTTCGCCGGAAGTCGTGACATACTGGCTATAAATTGATCTCTGAATGTGCTACAGCAACTAAACCACTCTCCTGCTAGGTTACGATGTCTGAATTCGAGGCATATGTGTTAGTGGCTGTGATATACAGTGTATGGTTCAGCCAAGAGTTGATAGACAGTCGGAAGAGTGAATGAAATGGTTGGAGGGACATTCCAGCTTCAAGTGGTGTTTGTAAAGACTGTTTTTGTGAAAAAACAGTGTGGCCAGTTCAAATGCTGACTGCTGTGTCAATCATAACTAGATGTTCTCATGTTCTAATTACACCTGGTTTGAGCGTACGCTGCAGGGACCAATGTAGGATGATCTCACATGTGTGTTTGTATGTGTCAAAGGGTTCATTAGGCCTATTTAAAAGGCTACATAGATATAGGCCTACACTCCAAACCTCTGGAGGGTATACACAGCAATCCTTGATTGTGAGCTAGAATTAAATGTTGAATTAAATGTGTGCGACACGAGGTAAACAACGGTTTTCCATCAATAGAATTAATGTAGGGCGGTAATGTGATATCATAAGGGAACTGCTTAGACGGCACTTACTGGTAGGACTAGTTACCTCAAGCTCTCTGGAAGAGAAGTAGCCTTTGTGAACACTTTAACAGTTGCCTAAACGTACAGTTAAAGTATCCGTCAACAATAAATGAATGAACTTCAGAGATAATAGGCTGGTTTCTGAACAACATGTTTTTATTAGCCTGACGGAATCGCCTATAAAAAGAGGTTTGTGATAGGCCTTCAATTGAAAAGTTTAACTTGTTATAGCCTACAGTTCACAACAACAGAAATTATACATGATTTCTTTTACATTTAAGACCACCCAGGTGATGAGGTCATCTTTGGTTGATCATGGTATGAGACACGTGAACATGACAGTCTGATTTTTAATATGATTTTCGCTAGGTACAAATTCCATGAGAAAGTACAGGGAGCTAGCGAATCGTTTGAACAGTTTGTGACTGAGCTACGTCTGCTTGTGAAAGACTGTAATTGACTGTGATTATGCAAACAAGGATGAGATGGTCAGGGACCATTTGTATTTGGAATACACGCACCACGAGTGAGAGAGAAACTTTTGAATGTTGGGTCTGAGCTAACGCTGGACAAAGCTATCGACATAGCCATATCTCACGAGCTAGCACAGGTTCAGTATTGCCAACTAATTTTCAGAGTAAGTTGCTAGAGGCAGGTTGATTTGTTGCTAAAAGTTGCTAAATGATGTTGTGATGTCATTGCGTGATAACGTAAAACTGCGTCATTACGTTGAACCCACAATAACATTACTCAAATTGACTGGCCATCTCGGCAAAAAATATGATTTGACATTTCTTCAGGTACTGACTCCTACGCTTTTCTGTACTTCTGGCTATACAATTTTGATTGAGACATGTTGATTGATGAGGATAGTTCTGTTCAAGATCAAACATTCGTGACCAACTATATTCATTAGGTTTGGCTCGTCGAAAAGTACTACTGCTGCTGCAGTCAGCTAACAATGATTTGCAATTTGCTGAAATTGCTGCTGGCCTGCTGCTGCCTGTGCACGAGCTGAGCGCCTGCTGCTGACATCACTCACAATGCACTTTTGGAGCCAGGCACGTGTGTTGTGACTTAGTCTGTGACAGAAAAAATCGTTTTTGTGTCATTTAGAGGGAAAAGGCATGCATTTTAACGTTTGAGTCACTTTTCAAAAGTTGCTAAAAGTTCCAAATACATTTTTAAAAGTATCTACATTTGTTGCTAGGTGCTGTTTGAAAGAAAAGTTGCCAGGGTACTCTGAAAAGTGGTTAAATCTAGCAACAAAATTGCTAAGTTGGCAACACTGCACAGGTTCAGATGAAAACCATTTCGGGCGGCAGCATGAGCGCATCACGTGAACAAGCAGTGCACCTAGTCAGGCAGACATCAAAGCACACCTCCGGTGCCCAGAGAGCTTGCTTCAGAGCAAAGAGAGACAGAACTCAACAAAACAGAAGGACACAGACTCAAAACACCCCAAACATGTGGATATTGTAGATACAAAGATACAAACAGGGAAGGCAAACAGTGTACTAAATGTGGAAAATGGAATCACTTTGCAAAGTGTGCAGAGCTTACCGTGAAAAAACAGTGCACACAGTGAGTGAAGATGAAATGTCAATCAAAGAGTCAAATGCTGACAAACTTTTTATTGATTCAGTGACAGAGAAAAGTCAGATATCAGAGACAGAGCAAGCCATTGCTGACATTGAGATAGGAACACAAGGCACAGAGCTAAAGTTCAAACTAGACACTGGTGCACAAGTAAACATTATTCCTCTGAATAAGTACCGCAGCTTGACATCTGAGTGCGAGCTACAGCCCACCACGCGCAGACTGACTGGTTATGGTGCTGAACAGCTCCCAGTAAAAGGCACATGCATTTTCAAATGCAAATACAAGGAAATTGACATGATGTTGGACTTTTACGTTGTTGACACTGGAGCACCTGCAGTGCTAGGTCTTAAAGCATATTTAGACATGGACCTCATCAAGCTAGTTTTATCAGTGACAGCACCAGTAGAGACAGAACATGGAATGGAGGAGTTTGCTGATGTTTTTACAGGAATATGACTATTCCCAGGAGAATGTACCATTCACTTTGACCCAGACGCAACTCCTGTGGTCTATCCACAGAGAAAGATTCCCCTTGCTCTCCGCGCCTATCTGAAGAAAGAGTTGGAGAGCATGGAGCAATCTTACATTGACAACAAGGTTACAGAACTGACAGATTGGGTATCCTTGTCTATGGTCGAACTAAAGAGGAACACGACAGATACCTTCAAGCGATGCTGCAAAGGTTCCACGAGAGAAGAGTCGGGCTCAACCCCGAGAAGAGCACAGTCGGCGCTACAGAGGTCAGCTACTTCGGACATCTTCTCACAACGAATGGAATCAAGCCAGATCCACAGAAGATCTCAGCCATAAAAGAAATGGAGCCACCAAAGAACCGTGCAGAGCTGGAAACAGTGCTTGGCATGGTCAACTACTTAGCCAAGTTCGCACCCAGCCTCTCCAATGCTAATGCTCCCCTGCGTCAACTGCTAAAGCAGTCCAGTGAGTTCTTCTGAGACAAGCAGCACAACATTGCTTTCCAGAGAGTGAAATAATTGATCATGAAAGAACCAGGACCAATCTTTGCCTACTAGGACCCTAACAAAGAGCTCAGCCTCCAAGTGGACGAGTCGAAGTATGGACTAGGTGCAGTGCTACTACAAGAAGGAAATCCCATCGGCAATGCTTACAAATCTCTCATGGAGTCTGATATCAACTACGCTCAAATCACAAAGTAGCTGTATGCCATTCTGTTCGGATGTAAAGGTTTCCATCAGTACGTATATGAACGTCAAGTCATTGTTGAATCCGACCACAAGCCCCTCATGTCAATCATGAGGAAACAGCTAGCCACAGCCCCGCCAAGGCTACAGAGAATGATCCTTCAACTACAAAAATACGACTTCACAATTACTCACCGTCCAGGCAAACAAAGACATCCCTGTCGCAGACACGCTCTCCAAGAAGTTTCTTACCTATAAGGACAGCAGCCTCAGTGAAGGCATGGACATGCAAGTGCACACGGTGTACAGAAACTTACCAGTTAGTGACACAAAACTGAAGGAGATCCGAGCAGAAACCGAAAAGGACACACACCTCACACAGATGAGGAAAGTCATATAGGATGGATGGCCTGAGGAGAGAAGAAAATGTCCTCTGAGTGTCTCAGAGTTCTGGAACCATCGTGATGAACTATCACAGATCAACAGAACAATTTTCAAAGGAGAGACAATCATCATTACCTACCAGTCTCAGAGAAGAGATTTTGACAAAGATCCATGCTGGACACATGGACATGGAAAAGTGCAAACAGAGAGCATGGGATATTTTGTTTTGGCCTGTAATGTGCAAACAAATAGAGGACATTGTTGGTAAAGGTCCCACCTGTCTTGAACAAGACCCCTCAAACATCAAAGAGCCAATGTTACCTCACTGAATCCCAGACCGACCCTGGCATGTCGTGGCAACCGATCTGTTCACCTAGAACAGGGGTCGGGAACCTATGGCTCCCAAGCCAGGTGTGGCTCTTTTGATGATTGCATCTGGCTCGCAGATAAAATAAAATATTCTCCCTTTTTTTTAATTAATTAATTTTATAAAATACATTTTATCCCCTTTTCTCCCCAATTTTCATGGTATCCAATCGCTAGTAATTACTATCATCGCTACAACTCCTTGTTTTAATCCATCCATCGATTTTTCACTGCTCATGTCCTGTTCAGGGCTGCTCGAGCAATTGTCCATTATTTTAATTAAATGATACTGGCCTACGTTGGCCGTTGCTAGGTAAAACAGGTAAACGCCTCCTTTTGAATCAGTCTGCTCGGTCATTAGCTCAAAGCTAACCCTTCGACGAAGAAGATGGCGAAAATAAAAAAAGATGACGAGTATCGTACATTTCAGGACGTATGGACCGAAGAATTAGCCTTTGTGGAGAGAGCAGGTTCTGCGGTGTGTCTAATTTGCAATGACAAAATTACATGGATGAAACGGTCGAATGTAAAGCGGCACTTCGACACGCGCCATGCTACCTTTGCATCAAAATACCCTGCGGGAGACAGCTGACAGAAAGCGTGCCAAGAGCTACTGAGCAGGGTGCAAGCTAGCCAGCAGCAACTCCGCGTATGGACCAGGCAAGGTGACTATAATTCCGCTAGCTTTGCTGGATCTTTAGCAATAGTGAGGAACGGAAAACCATTCACAGATGGCGAGTATGCTAAAACGTTCATGCTGGATGTAGCCAATGAACTTTTTGATGATCTTCCGAACAAAGACAAGATAATTAAACGGATACAAGACATGCCTCTGTCGGCAAGAAGTGTTCATGATCGTACCATCGTGATGGCAAACAAAGTGGAGGAAACGCAAGTGAAGGACATAAATGCAGCGCCGTTCTTTTCCCTGGCTTTGGATGAGTTAACAGACGTGAGCCATTTGTCGCAGTTCAGCGTGATTGCAAGATATGCTGTTGGTGACACACTGCGCGAAGAAAGTCTTGCAGTTCTGCCATTAAAAGGGTCCACAAGAGGTGAGGATTTATTTAAGTATTTCATGGAGTTTGCTCAAGAAAAACATCTACCTATGGATAAACTTCTCTCAGTGTGTACTGATGGTGATCCGTGTATGGTGGGGAATAAAAAAGGATTTGTGGCGCTTCTCCGTGAACGTGAAAATAGACCCATCCTAAGTTTCCATTGCATTCTACACCAGGAGGCACTTTGTGCTCAGATGTGTGACAGGCAGTTTGGGGAAGTGATGTCGCTGGTCATTCGTGTGATCAACTTTATTTTTGCTCGAGCCTTAAATGATCGCCAGTTTAAAACACTGCTGGATGAAGTTGGAAATAACTATCCTGGTCTGCTTTTGCACAGCAATGTGCATTGGTTGTCAAGAGGGAAGGTGCTTAGCCATTTTGCGGCTTGCCTGAAAGAAATCCGCACTTTCCTTGAAATGAAAGGCATCGAGCATCCTGAGCTAGCCGAAACTGAGTGGCTCCTCAAGTTTTACTATCTCGTAGATATGACTGAACATCTGAACCAGCTCAACGTGAAAATGCAAGGCATTGGAAATACAGTGTTATCCCTTCAACAAGCTGTGTTTGCTTTTGAAAACAAGCTAGAACTTTTCATCATGGATCTTGAAACAGGTCGTTTACTACATTTTGAAAAACTGAGCCAATTTAAAGATGCATGCACAGCAAGTGAGCCTATTCAAAACTTTGATCTCCACCAGCTAGCTCGCTGCACATCCAGTCTCTTACAGTCCTTCAAAGCACGCTTTGGAGAATTTCGTGAGCACACTCGTCTTTGTAAGTTCGTCACCCTTCCAAACGAGTGTTCACTGAACACAGCCGACCTGAGTTACATTCCTGGTGTCTCCGTCAGAGATTTTGAAGCAGAAGTGGCTGACCTGAAGGCCTCAGACATGTGGGTGAATAAGTTCAAGTCACTGAATGAAGATTTGGAAAGAATCACACGACAGAAAGCGGAGTTGGCGAGCAAGCACATGTGGACAGAAATGAAAAAACTTCAACCCGAAGACCAGCTGATTCTCAAAACTTGGAACGTGCTTCCTGTCACATACCACACCCTGCAGCGTGTGAGTATTGCTGTATTGACCATGTTTGGATCTACGTATGCATGTGAGCAGTCATTCTCACATCTTAAAAACATCAAGTCCAACCTACGATCACGTTTAACGGATGAAAGCCTCAACTCTTGCATGAAGCTTAACCTCACCAAGTACCAACCAGACTACAAAGACATCAGCAAATCCATGCAGCACCAGAAGTCGCATTAATGGTGAGTATTATAACAACATTATTTAAGAATAAATTCAGAGGCTTAATATACTGACATTTAGTTGAATTCACTTTTAAAATATATTATATGGCTCTCACTGAAATAAATTTCCCAATTTTTTGCTTTCATGGCTCTCTTAGTCAAAAAGGTTCCCGACCCCTGACCTAGAACAACGAGGACTACATCGTAACAGTGGACTACTACAGCAGATATTTCGAACTCGACAAGCTTCACAGCACCACATCTGCAGCTGTGATACACAAGCTGAAAGCAATCTTTGCCAGGCATAGCATTGTAGAGACTTTAATATCTGACAATGGCCCCTGTTACAAATCAAATGAGTTTGAATCCTTCACAAAAGCATGGGAGTTCACAGGTCACCATAAGCCCACATTACTCTCAAAGTAATGGCCTTGCTGAAAAATCTGTGCAGATCGCTAAATCTCCATGAATATCGCAACACTCCAGTTGACAACAGCCCGGCTGTTGATGAGCCCAGCTGTTGATGAGCCGCAGACTTCGCTCAAACCTTCCCAGCACCAACCAGCAGCTGCAACCTGAGGTCGCCAGATACAAGGAAATGCATGAAAAACGTGCACAGAGACAACAACAAAAGCGATACTACGACAGGTCAGCTAGACCACTGCCACCACTGAACGACGGAGAGTCAGTTAGAATTCAGGAGCTTGGCCTCTGGAAGCCAGTAGTCGTCATCCAGCCAGCTGACACTGAATGTTCATATCACATCCACACCGCAGAAGTACCGGTGTACCGACACAATCGTCGTCACCTACTGAACACAAAAGAACAACACACTGAAGAGATGAACTGTTCCCCTTAAAGAGAACGTGGTCTTAACACACACACAACACAACATACACCATACTTACCTGCAACACCACAAGAACTGTTGACTGACACAGAAGCATGCTCAGCATCATATCGCACAAGTTCAGGTAGAGAGGTCAAGCCCAGAGCTGTCCTAGACCTGTGAAATGTCAAAGGGTGTAGGCGGATCGCTGCCCTAAAAGAGTTCCAGACTGTAAACGTGTTATTGAAAAGTTGACTTGAAATGCCTTGGTATTGTATTTGTTTGAAATGTTAAGATGTCATTGCTACAGTGAAAGCTGAGTTGCTGAGAATCCTTCGTTCTAAAAGTATGCTGAATCATTGTTTCAGAGTCTGTTATGTGGATTCAGTTGGTGCAGTATGCAGTATAAATTGTTACTTACCTTGAGTTCAAACTACAGAGCGTGTATTCAAAAGAAACGCTAGAATATGTTGAACATTTCTATTTTTGTTTTAAAAGAAGGGGGATGTAATATTCATATCTGTAAACATACTGAATTGTAATTGGATGCACTTTACCGCCATACCATGTATTACTGCGCTCTGATTGGTTAAGACCACCCAGGTGATGAGGTCATCTTCCATTGATCATGGTATGAGACACGTGAACAGTTATAGCTAGGTAATAAAGAGCTACATTTAGAAATATCCTGTCCCACTGCATTTTATTATTTTGTACAAAGCGTGCAAATCAAGACATGGAGTCGTTTTTATTAGAGGGAAGACGTTTAACTAATGTCTAAATTGTGGGGTCTTTGGTAAACAAAAGTGTCATAATACATAGGGCCATATTAATCAATCAGGGCATTTGAAGCCGATCAGAGATCGACCTTCTGCCAAACCTGGTCTGATATCACAAAGAAGATTTGTCCTGTCCCTTTGGGCATTTATCAAATTAACAGTATTTTAGGGAATGGAGATTACCTGCGTGGAGCTGTTTTTACACAACGATAATCTGTGTTCTCTTTAGGTGATATCACCATTACAAATGCCCTTGGTGACAGTCTGTTCGATTACAGCCAAAAGCTGTTTTGTTGGAATGTAGTGAGTCTCTTATAGAACCTCTGATCATTCAGTTCCCTGAGTACTTCAGTCTTATACAAGGCGTAGTCTTGTACAGTGCCTCCCTTGTCCGCCCTGTGGATGGCTATAGAGGTGTCATTCTGGAGATTTAAGGGCTTCCCACTGGGCACAGACATCAATTCATTGTCTATTCCATGCTGGTTCAACGTAATTTCATTAAAATTAAGTGTAAACAACATTGATTCAATGAGTGTGTGCCCAGTGGGACGTTTCTCCGAGCGGGTAATGTTATTCTTTACATAAGGGATAGAGGCCACTAGCTTGGATATGTCTTTACGCACCAGTCTGTAGTACATACAGTGGAATGGGAAAGTATTCAGACCCCTTTCCTTTTTCCACATTTTGTTACATTACAGCCGTATTTTAAAATTGATTAAATTATACTTTTTCTACACACAATACCTCATAATGACAAAGTGAAAATATTTGTTTTGAATTTTTAGGAAATGTATTAAAAAAAACTTAAATACCTTATTTACATAAGTATTCAGACCCATTCCTTTGAGACTCGAAATTGATTTCCATTGATTATCCTTGAGATGTTTCTACAGGTTGATTGGAGTCCATTCAATTCATTGGGCATGATTTGGAAAGGCACACATGTCTATGTAAGGTCCCACAGTTGACAGTGCATGTCAGAGCAAAGACCAAGCCATGAGTTTGAAGGAATTGTACGTAGAGATCTGAGATAGGATTCTGTCAAGCCACAGATCTGGGGAAGGGTACTAAAACAATTCTGAAGCATTGAAGGTCCCTAAGAACACAGTGGCCTCCATCATTCTTAAATGGAAGAAGTTTGCAACCACCAAGACAAGTCCTAAAGCTGGCCGCCAGGCCACACTGAACAATCGGGGGAGAAAGGCCTTGGTCAAGGAGGTGACCAAGAACCCAATTGTCACTCTGACAGAGCTCCAGAGTTCCTCTGTGGAGATGGGAGAACATTCCAGAAGGAAACCATTTTTGCAGCACTCCACCAATCAGGCCTTTATGGGAGAACGGCCAGACGGAAGCCACTCCTCAGTAAAAAGCACATGAAAGCGTGCTTGGAGTTTGCCAAAAGGCATCTAAAGTACTCAGACCAGGATTCTCTGGTCTGATGAAACGAAGATTGAACTCTTTGGCCTGAATGCCAAGCATCACGTCTGAAGGAAACCTGGCACCAGTGAAGCATGGTGGTGGCAGCATCAGGCTGTGGGGATGTTTTTCAGCGGCAGGGACTAGGAGACTAGTTAGAATTGAGTGAAATATGAACGGAGCAAAGTACAGAGAGAGCCTTGATGAAAACCTGCTGCAGAGCACTCAGGACCTGACTGGGGCTAAGGTTCACCTTCCAACAGGACAACATCCCTAAGCACACAGCCAAGACAATAACAGGAGTGGCTTCAGGACAAGTGTCTGAATGTCCTTGAGTGGCCCAGCCAGAGCCCGGACTTGAACCCGATCGAACATCTCTGGAGAGACCTGAAAATAGCTGCGCAGCTCCCAATCCAACCTGACAGCTTGAGAGGATCTGCAGAGAACAATGGCTAAACTCCCCAAATACAGGTGTGTCAAACTTGTCTTTCCCAAGAAGAATTGAGGCTGTAATCGCTGCTTTGTCATTATGGGATATCGTGTGTAGATTGATGAAAGACACAAAAAACAATTGAATAGAATAAGGCTGTAAGGTAACAAAATTAGGAAAAGTCAAGGGGTCTGAATACTTTCTGAATGCTCTGTATCCACAGCTGGGTCAATAAGCCCAGGTGGAATGAATGCAGATGGAGCCCTAAACACACTTGTCGTGGGGATAGAGTGGTTGCAATCTCTAAAGAACGGTTTCAGATGCAATGTGCACATTAGTTAGTAGTCGAAAAGTGTTGTAGTTGTGCGTCCTGATATTCAGACCTGTTTGCTCCTCTATGTATTATTGTGTATATATTTTCCGTAAATAGTTCAATCAAGTTTATTGCACCGTACTGGCCACGTTAGTGTTTTTCTTTCTCCAATCAAGTAAAAAACTAATTGCACAATAGACACTGTAAGAACGATCAAATTTTTTGAAATATCCACACACGGGGCGGCTTCATTTCAATGTATTTAAAAAACATTGGCTTTTCAAATATATTCCATAATCCTTTCTCTTAATTATATTATGGCTATATTCCCACTAATATTCCTTTATGTACAGTACCAGTCAAAAGTTTGGACACACCTACTCATTCAAAGGTTTTTCTTTATTTTTACTATTTTCTACATTGTAGAATAATAGTGAAGACATCAAAACTATGAAATAACACGCATGGAATCATGTTGTAACCAAAAAAGTGTTAAACAAATCAAAATATATTTTATATTTGAGATTCTTCCAAGTAGCCACCCTTTGCCTCGATGACAGCTTTGCACACTCTTGACATTCTCTCAACCAGCTTTATGGGGTAGTCAGGACTATCATTTGTTTTTTCAACAGAACAATGGCCCAACTCACCTCCAGATTGTGAAAGGGCTATTTGACCAAGAAGCATTACTTGTGTATCCCAATCTTGATATTACTTTAGCTTTGGTCTTGAAACAACATCCAGGAGGAAACCATGCAGTAGCCACTTTAATATTATATTAGATAACCACTCTATATTTAGTAGCCTATATCTCCGGTTTAGCCCCCGTCTCCCTTAATCTGCATTGGATGCACTCATAAATGCGTTGCTACTCACAGAATGTTTCAGAGATCTCAAGTTATGATGCTGTGTGCATTTCATTAAATGCTTACAGTCAAACAACTAATAATAATGGTAATTTTCCTGTATTTGGTCCGGACTGCTTTCTTACCGGCAACGAACCGCACCACGGTACGAATTGAATCTACCGAGACCACTCTTTTTCAGTGAACCGTGGTGAGAAGTCCTTGACACATTGCTGCCAACCTGATCAAATGTTTCCTTTTTAACCAATTTGCTCAAATCGGATTAAGTCGCCATCCATTCAAGTGAGCGGAATTTAATTGAATTCCGATTCCACCATCCATTCACGCACAAATTAATTATCGCAATTAAAAGTGGGTGTGAAATTAATCAGATTAATGGCCAAACAAAAACACGAAAACTCATAGTGAGATGTTATTTGCCTGTGGGTAGTGTGTACGTATTTGTAAATCTGCTTGCTTGCCCTTTAGCAGTTTGAAAAAGCTTGTAAATCGAAGCTGCATAAGTGAACCAGTCATTTGGATTACATTAATGTTGACAAAACTTAAATATGGTTTGAGCACTATCGTGAGATTACAGTGTATGTTTCTTTCATGTTTGTAAAATGCATGCAAAACTACAAGGGTGTATGTATTGTGTACTTGATAATGTAGCTAATTGCTATGTTTTCCAAACAGGAAAGCCATCCCTCTTCTGAGCTAGCCATCCTCATGGCAATGGAAAAATGTAAGTTTACTAAATTCAATCCAGTCCTCATTTACCAAAACATAGATGTCCCAAAGTTCACCAACCCACCCACCTACACTCAGACATCTCATCCTACAGAAAAGACCCCACAGCAGAAAAGGTCAAAGTAAACCACAAAATAGATGTCAGAATCATATACATTGGTCATAAAAAAAGCCTCAATACAACATTTACAGTTACGAGGGTGGTCAATCTGGTCATCATAACATAGGACTCCATTCAACAACATTGACAGCTATGTTTCATTTCATTTTCTGCTATTGATCACTTCAAAATTAAGATTTACAGTATCATACATCACTATTAGTTTTGAGGAAGCGTCTTCAGCTGTCATTTTGACAAAACAAATAGTGTTGTCAGACACAATAAGAAGTCAATTGTTTGATCTAGTGTCGGTGCTAAACTGTTTCTCATTGTTGATTAAATCAGCAGAACCGGTGAAAGTACTGACAGGTTAGCCAGTTGTTTTCCACATTGTACATGTCGATGCAAGCAGCCACTTGGTGTGACTGTGAACTAATAATGTGATTAGGAATCAATTTTAATAGCGTAATTTAGCTGTGTGGTTATTTCTATGTCATGATGGATAATCATAGTAATTTCATTTTTTTTTTTATGCCTGAAGAGTTTTCCCAGACTGAGGGAGTATTGCATATCACATGGTACACTGAACATGAAGCTCATTAATGCACCTTCCAATCATCTGTGAATAGGTTAATCATTACGATCTATTTAAAATCAATGGATTAAATCATTTTAACCATTTTATAAATGCTATGGGTAAGCCATGTTTGCTGCAGTATAATCTCAGTTAACCCAGAACTAAAGTATCACATAATTGGTTGGCTGCTTGAGTAAGTTCTGGGTCCATACATGTTAAGAGAAGAGATCAAGAAATGCTAGAACAAGGAGCGGAATCGGAATGAGGAGCTCCACCCTCTCTTTTTGCAAGTTACGGGTCAATTGTCCCCTCCTCTTCCAAAATTCGAAGTCATGATTTGACCAAATAACAAGTGAAGAAAAACCCAAACACTGGAACTACTGCTAGTCTTATCCTATGCATCCCGTTCGGTCCTGACAGATTCTCTCGGTTTACACACATAATCGTTCTATGAGAGACTAGCTTCAATATGAAATTCATGACCTATTCACCTTATGCTATAAACCATTAAAAAGTCAGCAGGAATTGCTCCAAAACAAAGTCCTCAGCCTCCCACTTCCTGAAGCAGCCTATATCTCACAATTTCACTCTGAATACATTTTTTTACAAGGATGAATCAAGTGATTCCTAATCACATCCTTAGTTCACAGTCACACCAAGTGGCTGCTTGCATCTTCATGTACAATGTGGAAAACAATTGGCTAACCTGTCTGTCACCAGTTCTGCTGATTTAATCAACAATGAGAGACAGTTTAGCACCGACACTGCAACAAACAATTGACTTCTAATTGTGTCTGATAACACCGTATTTGTTTTGACAAAATGACAGCTGAAGACGGCTCCATCAGAACTAATAATGGGGTATGATACTGTAAATCTTAATATTGTAGCCTACATTGGAATGGGAATCAGCTAGTGCCCTCGATCTAAGACTGCCTCGCCATTGTATTCAATATCCCCCCTGTGGGCATTGATAGGAGACACAATGACAATGCACTTCTATTTGGAAGGGAAACAATTAAATATTCAGTGTCATTTGAACATAAACTGACTGTAAAGAAATGTTTGATTCCAATCTGACTCCTGCAAACAAAAACTATCCATATACCTTTGGATGTTACAGTTTGACACTTCTATGGGGCTGCAGAGTGTCCAGTAAAATCCACAGCAGCAGCCTGCTCTCTTCAGGAATGTTCCTGGCAGTACTGTGCTGGTTGGCAGGTGAGGAGAGAGCTGAGCTGGGCTTGTATGTCATGTCACATTCCCCTCATCTGTCAATGTAGTGGATTATTTCTTGAGAGACCAGAATTGGCTGCCCAGAATCAGGGCGCCATCAATCTTCCTGGCGCGGGGGACGCAGGGGAGGCCACAGAGCAGAGGCTCATGGGAAGGCAGCGGCGCCACTTCCTGAGTAGGTGATGGAGCAGTCAGGCAACTCGTTACTCAATCCCAGCCTCAACTTTGACCAGCATATTTGTCACTGAAATATTCAAATAAATAAAGAAATGGAGGTTGAAAACCCCTATCTCTCTCATATATTTTCGGTATGCATGTACTGCACAGTGGCATTCTGTCAGCTGGCTGTTGCAGGAGGGGATAAGCTGGTTTTTCAAACATTGTTAGATGCTTGAACAGGCTTGAGGATTACATTTGTACCTTGCTCAACATGACCTTCACTTCCCCTGTGCAGAGATATATCCACACCCTCATCTGAACACAGAGAGCTACTGCACCATTCACTCACTCAGCCAGAGAGCTCAGGTAGCCAGTGTGAAAATCAGCCTCCATATCGAGATCCACACTACCTTCATTCAAGGCTTCTTTCTGGTACAGAACACATGCCTGTCAATCAAACAATAATGTAACACCTTTGTTTGAAAATAATGCATATAGAGTAGGCAATATTGCAATATTCTGAATATGTGATAGACATGGATGTTTTCAAAATAAGACGTGTGTACAAGGCCAGAAGTTGTGTAAACAGAAATACTGCATCAAGGCAAGTTTGACTGAGTCCAGCCCACAAGGCAGAAGCACAACCACTCACACGCAGGGCTATTTGTTTTGTGTATTGACTGCCAAAAGTTGTAGCCATCTTAAAACGCTTTGAGCCATAACATATGAATCGTAACATGTAAAGTTCCTTTAAAAAAAAATATGTTTACAATGTTCGCAGCATCAAAACCATGTATGGAACCAGATGAAAGCATCTTACAGTAATGCATTATGTCAGGTAAATATGATGCATCACGGTTGAATTCTGTTTAACGCTTCCCCTTTTCAATTATGACTATCCATTCACTTGTATTTGATTCCCGAAAACAGCCAAGCATAAAACCAAAGTGTTTATCAATCTGAGATCTCACTCTCGTCCGTCTCCACACACTGTATACAGTATATTTATATCACATAGTCTGGTCGCTGAAACCAGAGAGCATCCTAAGATTATAAAATCAATTCTAATACAAATATTCATCATAGCATCTCAATTCCGAGAAAACAGTTCTCGTTAGATCAGTTAACGCCAGTATGCACATGAGTAAGATTGATGAGCACTTAACAGGCCTTCAAAGTACAGTAAAACAACAAAAAGTGTCCATCACCCGGCCAACATAAAGGCAACATACATTTGGAGTGGTTTTTAATAATGATAGTGAATGTCAACACATCCAATAGTGATTATACTGTATGTATTGTAACGTGTCATCACCAATTATTGTAATGCTTTATCACTGTTAGTTGTAGATAGCCTGAGTTTAACTTAGCCTTTCTATCATTCTAGAATTTGAAAATAAGCCAGTGACAGTACTCAATGAGTTTATGCTGCTGATTGACCATCCCAATCTTCTCCATAGCACACTGAACAATAAATGCATCCGTTGCTCTTCTGTGCCAAGAATCAGAGTTGCATCCACGTTCACAGTAGAGAACACTCCTGCTCTCAGACTAAACACTCTTACCCTCAGACTGAACACTCCTGCTCTCAGACAAAACATTCTTACTCTCAGACTGAACAGTCCTGCTCTCAGACAAAACACTCTTACTCTCAGACTGAACAGTCCTGCTCTCAGACAAAACATTCTTACTCTCAGACTGAACAGTCCTGCTCTCAGACAAAACACTCTTACTCTCAGACTGAACACTCCTGCTCTCAGACAAAACACTCTTACTCTCAGACTGAACAGTCCTGCTCTCAGACAAAACACTCTTACTCTCAGACTGAACAGTCCTGCTCTCAGACAAAACACTCTTACCCTCAGACTGAACACTCCTGCTCTCAGAATGGAAATTAATTGTAGTTTCCCACAAGGATAGAATAACTGTGTGTGTGTGTGTGTGTGTGTGTGTGTGTGTGTGTGTGTGTGTGTGTGTGTGTGTGTGTGTGTGTGTGTGTGTGTGTGTGTGTGTGTGTGTGTGTGTGTGTGTGTGTGTGTGTGTGTGTGTGTGTGTGTGTGTGTGTGAGCTGATCTCTCTGACCATAACTTTCACAAGGCTAGAATAGGAGGATATTTTTCTCACCCATAACTTAGCTGACCTCTAGGTGCAGGCGGTTCTCGTGTTAAAAAGCTAATTCGTTATCAACATACTTGCCTTGACATCACAAGTCGGAGAAATCTATGCCTTTTTGGGGCCTTTTGCTTCAATTACTGTCGTTTCACTCCATGGTGCAGCATGGCTCGGAGAATGAGACAATCACAGATAGATAGCATCAATGTTTAACAGGTATTGGGTTTTGGGTTCCTGGTGAAAGGGGTTTGGAATACTGTTGTTGTCAGCAGCTGGTTTCCTGGTGAAAGGGGTTTGGAATACTGTTGTTGTCAGCAGCTGGTTTCCTGGTGAAAGGGGTTTGGAATACTGTTGTTGTCAGCAGCTGCGGGGAGCGAGTCATTGTTAAAAGCTTAAAGGAGCCTGTTTCTGCCGCTTCCAAAGACACATGGCTGGGGAGACAATGAGCGCCACAACTCTACTCCCACTGGTGTAAAGTACCTCAGTAAAATACTTTAAAGTACTACTTAAGTAGTTTTTGGGGTGTATCTGTAATTTAATATTTATATTTGTGACAACTTTTACTTCACTACATTCCTGAAGAAAATTATTTACTTTACACTGCATACATTTTCCCTGACACACAAAAGTACTCGTTACATTTCTAATGCTAGGCAATAGAGGAAAATTTTTAAATTCACACACTTATCAAGAAAACATCCCTGGTCCTCCTTACTCTCTCTTATTTGGGGGACTCACTAAACACAAATGCTTTGTTTGTAAATTATGTGTTGGAGTGTTTTTAAATGGTGCCATCTGATTTGCTCAATGTAAGGATTTTGAAATGAGTTATACTTTTACTGTTACTTTTGATACTTAAGTATATTATAGCAATTATATTCCCTTTTGATCCTTTAGTATATTTTAAAACAAATACCTTTAGAGTTTTACTCAAGTAGTATTTTAATGGGTGACTCACTTTTACTTGAGTCATTTCGTATTAAGGAATCTTTACTTTTACTCAATAATGACAATTGGGTACTTTTTCCACCACTGTCTACTGCCACATAAACGGGGAAAATCAGACCCACCTCACTGACACCCTCCCCCTTTTCCCCCACAGTCGACAAGGAACTGGATTTAATTGTTGAATGTTTCCAGAGAGGGAGAGAGAAACATAATTGTAATTTCCATGTGAGCCAATGTGATCAAAGCAGCCTGCACTCATAGCATACTGATGGGGAGTTTAGCCTAGAGCTTGTTCTACGTACCAACCAAACAGCTAGTCTGATAGATTCAGGATGCTGCAGTCACTCTTTCCCCACACTGAGAATCCTCTCCCGTTAAAAAGTGCTCTTTGTCTATCTGGGGCAGAGGGGGAGTTTCAACCTCTGATCAAAACAGCAGCTGCAGCTGAGCTTAAACATTTACAATCAACTCCAAGCAAAAAAGATTTACTCCAAAGAATATATGAGAATGTCAATAAAAACAACTTTGAAGATAAAGTAGTTATACAGTTACCAGTCAAAAGATTAGACATACCTACTCATTCAAGGGTTTTTCTTTATTTGTACTATTTTCTACACTGTAGAATCATAACACATATGGAATAATGTAGTAACCAAAAAAGTGTTAATCAAATCAAAATATATTTTATATTTGAGATTCTTCCAAGTAGCCACCCTTTGCCTTAATGACAGCTTTGCACACTCTTGGTATTCTTTCAACCAGCTTCAAGAGGTAGTCACCTGGAATGCATTTCAATTAACAGGTGTGCCTTCTTGAAAGTTAATTTGTGGAATTTCTTTCTTTCTTAATGCGTTTGATCCAATCAGTTGTGTTGTGACAAGGTAGGGGGGTATACAGAAGATAGCCCTATTTGGTAAAAGACCAAGTCCATATCATGGCAAGAACAGCTCAAGACCCAGAGTTACCTCTGCTGCAGAGGATAAGTTCATTAGAGTTAACTGCACCTCAGATTGCAGCCCAAATAAACGCTTCACAGAGTTCAAGTAAGAGACACATCTGTACATCAACTCTTCAGATGAGACTGCGTAAATCAGGCCGCCATGGTTAAATTGCTGCAAAGAAACCCCTACTAAAGGACACTAATAAAAATAAGAGACTTGCTTGGGCCAAGAAACATGAGCAATGGACATTAGACCGGTGGAAATCTGTCCTTTGGTCTGATGAGTCCAACTTTTAGATTTTTGGTTCCAACCGCTGTGTCTTTGTGACATGCAGAGTAGGTGAACGGTTGATCTCTGTATGTATGGTTCCCACCATGAAGCATGGAGGAGGTGTGATGATGTGGGTATGCTTTTCTTGTGACACTGTCAGTGATTTATTTATAATTCAAGGCACACTTAAACAGCATGGCTACCACAGCATTCTGCAGCGATACACCATCCTATCTGGTTTGCGCTTAGTGGGACAATCATTTGTTTTTAAACAGGACAATGACCCAAAACACACCTACTGGCTGAAGGAGAGTGATAGTGCTGCATCAGATGACCTGACCTCCACACTCACCTGACCTCATCCAAATTGAGATGGGTTGGGATGAGGTGGACCACAGAGTGAAGGAAAAGCAGCCAACAAGTGCTCAGCAAATGTGGGAACTCCTACAAGACTGTTGGGAAAGCATTCCTCATGAAGCTGATTGAGAGAATGCCAAGAGTGTGCAAAAGCTGTCGTCATGGCAAAGGGTGGCTACTTGTATGAATCTCAAATATAAAATATATTTTGATTTGTTTCACACTTTTTTGGTTACTACATTTTTCTATATGTGTAATTAAAAACAATCCATCATACCATGTTAGCGTCTATAGAAACAAACAATCCATTATACCATGTTAGCGTCTATAGAAACAAACAATCCATTATACCATGCTAGCGTCTATAGAATCAAACAATCCATTATACTATGCTAGCATCTATAGAAACAAACAATCCATTATACCATGCTAGCATCTATAGAATCAAACAATCCATTATACCATGTTAGCATCTATAGAAACAAACAATCCATTATACCATGTTAGCATCTATAGAATCAAACAATCCATTATACCATGCTAGCGTCTATAGAATCAAACAATCCATTATACCATGTTAGCATCTATAGAAACAAACAATCCATTATACCATGCTAGCGTCTATAGAAACAAACAATCCATTATACCATGCTAGCATCTATAGAAGCAAACAAGTACAAAAATGAACGCAAACACAGGGCACAGTTCTTCTCACAGTAGCTACCATAGTGGTTTCAAACCACCATCAAAAACCATCGCTATTACAAAAAGACAGAAGACTGTTTTCTCACTGTATCCACCAGGGACACAGTGAATGGTAACATAGCATTATTTTACCCTGACACTTCTCAGAGAGCTCCCCTGAGAGACTGGCTGGGTACTGGGTAGCATGTGATGTGGCAGACAGAACGGAGACAGGGGCTCACCCAGGATCTGTATGGCATTGCGTCCGGGCCGCGGAACGTGGTGCTGTTGGATAGTCTCGTACAGTGTGGCCTGGCACAGCAGCAGGAAGCCTAGGCTAATCCACAGGCCCAGGAACCAGGACATGGCAGAGCGGCTGCAGAAAGAGTGCAAAGAGAAGGTTAAAGCAACATGGCAGGGCAGGGTGGCAGAGTGGCTACAGGAGGAGGGCAGACAGAAGGTTTAAGAAACTTGTCAGGGCAGGGGCAGCTACAGGAGGACTGAGAGAGGGTTAAAGAGACATGTCAGTGCAGGGGCAGCTACAGGAGGATGACTGAGAGAGGGTTAAAGAGACATGGCAGGGGCAGCTACAGGAGGAGGGCAGAGGGTTAAAGAGACATGGCCGAGGGTGTCTAATGGAGGAGATAGAAAAGACTGAGGGGGTGATGGAGGGTGACCCACAAAATACATGGCAGGAATATTGAAAAGAAACACAAACCAAATGAGAGAGGTTAGGAGACGTGAAGACAGGGACAGTGGCTCTTAGAAGAAAAAACATGTATAAACATTGATCGACATGACCAACATGGGGAGGGCTATCCCAGGACAATCAAAACAACTCTATCTGAAGAGAAAGGGACAAGGTCAAACTTGTCAAAAATCACCATACTACACCAAAAATGATTGTGACACGACTCAGACAGACAAAAGAATATCCCAGACTTGTAAATGGGGTAGATACAGAGAAAACAGGACCATTAAATCCCTAGTGTTGCCTTTGTAGCAAAGATATTAGCCGCAACACAGTCACCTCTCCAATGATGGCCATATTATATGAGTTCCAAACAACACTGTGCAATGGGAAAATAGACACTACTTAAACCAAAGATCACAAATCAACCAATTTTGATCATCTTCTTCACACCATGTACACACAATAGCCTACCAACTCAAAATATAAAGGCCCAAAATGTATGCTTCCATTCCACACCTAAAGGCATGATGAGACACCTTGGCCATTCATTTAACGATCGCCTAACGGCTGCTGAAGGCCGACATATGGACCCACGCCTCGCTCGCCCTTCCTCACAGTGAATAATAACTCCACCTCTCCAGGTGTTACTACCTCCTCTCCTCATACTTCTACTCTGAAACATGCTCGGTCCTGAATTCACTATAGCCTTCCAAATCTGCATCCCAGTCATTCAGTAGATTTTCCACATCCTCATTTGTAAAAGTGACCTGGTCCCATACTGATAAACAATCTCAGAGTGCTTGTAAATTATATAGTAAATTGGAAGGGTACAGTTATGTCTTTCATGGAGTTATCAGAGTTATGGGAAGGTCCGCTCAATCCAAGATTACAGCCAATTAATTACAGCATTACCCCAAAAAAGTATACCAGTTTCATTTGAGGACCAGAATGTTGACAGCTGTGCTATACAGATTGCAAAATAGCTGGGAAGAGATTTTTGATGTACCGATTTTATAGCACAGCACATTTTATAGCACACAATGAGTGATATAAAATGACGCAAGGTTCAAGACGTTGTGCTTTTCAGTTAAAATTATTGTACAGAATTCTTGCCACCATCAAAATGTTGAATATTTAGAGCATACAATCATCGCAGCTCTGCAGATTTTGTTGTGAGGATACAGAATCAATATACCCTTTCTTCTGGTATAGCCCTTAGGTAACCAGTTTCCGGTCTCAGGTTCGGGAATGGCTGAAAAAGCACAACATTAATCAAAAATTGACCCTAGAAATAGCATTGTTGGGAGATCTGGAGAAACCTGGTCGCTCAGATAATATACTAATGCTCTAAGTAAAAGTATTTATCTTCAACTCACAATCTGTGGATTATATTTGATTAGATAGATTCAAATTCTATGTTAAACATCACGGCATAGTTGAAAGACACAGTGGTTCTTCCTTTAAAAATTGTGGCGTACTGCAGCACAGCTTGCGGAGTGCCACAGACTTCTATGGCACATTATTTGAGTGTAAGCCATTGTTGCCAGAATGACGCAATTTACCACAATCTGCCACCATCTATCACAAACGGCAATCCATGCTTTGGTTTAGTTTATTTGCCACTGTTTCCAAATGCTAACGTTTCAGCATTTGTGGTACAAATCCTATTCAAGTCATGGTACTGATATTAGCAGTTTTTGCACAGTATTTTCAAATCATCTATATGTGACTTTGTTGAGCTTCACAATACATTTTAGAATCTTTTAGTTGATTTGGACATGATGTGCGAAAAATGCTAATATCGGTACCATGACATGAATCAGATTTGTGCCACAAATGCTAAAACGTTAGAATTTGGAAACAATGCCAGGGAAACAAAACCAAAGCATGGAGTGCTGTCACACGTTGTCCATAGATTGCTTACAGGGTAAGGAAACCAATGTGTCATATTGTAATTTGGTTGAACTATGCCTTTGAGAGTATTTTATCAATCTATTGGCTCCAGGTCATCTATAAGTCTTTGCTAGGTAAAGCCCCGCCTTATCTCATCTCACTGGTCACCATAGCAGCACCCACCCGTAACACGTGCTCGAGCAGGTATATTTCACTGGTCACCCCCAAAGCCAATTCCTCCTTTGGCCGCCTTTCCTTCCAGTTCTCTGCTGCCAATGACTGGAACAATTTGCAAAAATCACTGAAGCTGGAGACCCATATCTCCCTCACTAAGTTTAAGCTCCAGCTGTCAGAGCAGCTCACAGATCACTGCACCTGTACATTGCCCATCTGTAAATAGTCCATCCAACTTCCTCATCCCCATACTGTAATTTAGTTTTTTGCTCCTTTGCACCCCAGTATCTCGCTTGCACATTCATCTTCTGCACATCTATCACTCCAGTGTTTAATTGCTCAATTGTGTTTATTTCCCCACTGTGCTGTCAAACTGCCTGGGAGCTCCTCAGTGGTGAAACTCCTCCTCCTTCAATCAGTGGTGAACCAGGTGGAACAAATCTTCCAGGCAATCTGGGCGTGCAGCACCTGGCTCTGCTGTTGTCTTTAGACCGCAGTGAAAGGAGCATTTATAGCACCACAAGACCAAGGAAACTTCATCTATGTGATCAAGGTGACTGTGCAAGTCCAAGCCCTCCACAAAACTGTGAAAGACAGCCGGTAAGCGCCATATTGGCCATGTTTTGTTAGACTGACTTAAGCAGTGCACTGCTAATGATACTCTGGAAAACACAGACTTAACTCTTAACTTTGATAGGACTTTTGCAGTGGTATTTATAACTTCAAATGTTGTTTGTGGGGTATAAAGTAAGAAGAGCCAAATTCATTGTTGATAGAACTTGTTTGAAATGGTTAAAAGTAATTTAAACTTTGTAGAAATCTTAGTAAACCAAGTTCTTAATTCAGTAACAAATGTATAGTCTGGAAAATCTTTGGCTAAAAGATATAGGATTTGTCTGCTTAACTGCTGATTAGAAAATAAGTGTGGTTTTTTGCTACTAGAGGTATTTTGAATGTGTTTGGCTAAAATGCAAATTTGGATAAAAGTGTACTGATTCTGCTCATTTGATTAAAAATGGTGGGTTTCTATTTTGGGAAACATTTGCTTAACAGTGGAAACCTTGTATTTGATAATGGCAGAAATGTGTTTCTGAGGTGAATGTGGATAATTTTGTGTATTTAATTAGGCTGTCAACTCAAATAATCACTTGTATTTGTCATCTCTTTTTTGAGGTTTTTCACCTGTTTACTGCCATACAAAAATGGTAAATAAAAGACAAACAACTGATTCTATGGCTGTTTATTGAGTGAAATCCAGTTAAAATCTTCACGTGGAGGGATTGTCCTTTTCAAGTGGGGAATTGCACAAGAAAGAGGTCAAAACTTGACAGTGAAAAACCGTGGCTCAAGACTGGAAAAGGACCAGAAAAGTGACCACACGTGTCCAGAGAGACAATTAAAGACTGTTCCCGCCTGCTGCTGTGATTGAAATGGCTGATTCATTACTGGTGGAGCAGCTAAAGACCGCAAGGACATCAGCGAAGCGTCAGTTTTCCCGTCTGGCCAATAATGTGCTACGAATGCATACAATGATGTCAGAAGAGGAGCTCAGAGACAATTTTAGGAAGCTCACTGCAGAAGCTGGCAGAGTCCTGGAAGCCAACGATGATGTAGAGAGGCAATGTATTGAAGAAAACTCTGATGCAGAGGAGTTGAGCGAGCAGCAGAAGTCTGACTTGGTCAAAACAGCCAATGAGTGTGAGAAAAAACTGCAAGAGCTAAAGGACCTCATACAAAAGACATTGTGGGCCAATTTCGGGGAATATGAACTGACACAAGCAATTACAACAGCAGAGTCGCAAGCAGAAAACGTGGGAGCTGTGGACCCAAGTAAAAACCCAGATGCATATCTCTTCATGATCGGACAACTAGAGAAACTTGTGAAGGCTGCGAAGGAGGTGCATAAACATTGGAAGTGCTGGTCCCCCCCAGCAGAGCAACAACATTTCCAGAGTTGTATCAAAGACCTTGAAACTATCCTGCCAAATCTCACAATAAGACAAGCAGACTTTACAGGGGTACACGTTGGAGGAGAAACCAGCAGATTGAGTACTACTTCAAACAGTTCTGTGGCCACACCAGCAATTAAATTAAAGCCTGCTTCCCTCCCAAAGTTTTCTGGCATCCGCCGAGAGTTTCACCGGTGGAAAAAAGACTGGGAAGCGCTCCAGATGCAGGGAGAACCTACTGGATCCAGAGAGGTTAAAAAGTTCCAACTTCTCGACAGTGTGGATGAGAAGACCATACGAGACCTTCACCTGACAACTTACACAACTGCTGAGGAGGTTTTCCGGGTCTTGGAGAACCGCTTTGGAAATAAGACAACTATAGCCCTTGAGATAGTAGAAGAGCTCCAAAGACTCCAAGCAGTTAAAGGTAACCAGCCCAGGAGGATTGTTGAGCTCATCCAATCAGTAGAAAAAGCCCTGGTCGATCTGAACGAGCTTGGCAAGACCGGTGCTATAAAGAACCCTCTTGTAACAAGGACAATAGAGAGTAAACTTCCTGATGGCCTGAAGAAGGAATGGCTTCTTCATGTAGCTGGCAAAGGTGATGAAGCGGAAGAAGACAAGCGATTTGACTACCTCCACAAGTTTCTTCAAGGTCAAGAAGCCATCTATGAGAAGCTGGACCAACTGAGAGAGGAGGAACCAAAACCGAAATCTGAACCTCGGCAAGCTCGAACCAGAACCTCCACCCAACTAAGCGAGCAGGCTCAAGGATGTGTGGTCTGCGGAGACTGCAAGCATAAGAAAAGGCTATATTTCTGCCAAAAGTTTCGCACGCTTAAGCTGTCAGAGAAAAGAGATGCTGTCAGGAAGCTGGGAGCCTGCAAAAGATGCCTGGAGATTCACAAGGAAGGTGACTATTGTAAATCAGAGTTTCTGTGCAGGAGGCCAGACTGCATAGAACAGCGTGCTGCAGAACACCACTATTACCTCTGCCCTAGAGCTGGTACATCCAAAGGGAATGTCGTCCAGAGGTCCAATAACAGCAAAGTGGGAGGTGACACAAGAGAGCGTTATACCCAAGCCCAAGAAGAGTTCATTAAAAGTCTCTCACCTGAACTTGCAGAGAAGTGTTGCGATGCCTTTTGCAACACTATAGCCAGAACCTCTCTGGTGTCCAACCAACCTAGTCTTCTAGCAGAGAATGGAATAGTGGAGTGGCCAGTCATCATGATGCTCTTAGAGGTCACGGCCAATGCAGGACAAAAAGTTGGGACTTTGATCGACCTGGCATCGGATACAAACTATATAACTCATGATGCAGCTGAGAGTTTGAACCTTAGAAGTGAAGCCATAACCCTTGTTGTCCATGGTGTGGGAGGAATGAAAGTTCAAGTCACCACAAAACGGTACCTCCTAAAGATCCGGGTCCGCACAGAGCAAGGCAATGTCAGATCCCACCAACTCCTCTGCTATGGTTTGGACAGCATTGCAGAGATTCACAAACATGTGACAGCCAAAAGACTCCAAAAATTCTTTCCAGATGTCCCCCAAAATGAACTTGTTAGACCAAGACAGATACAGCTTTTGATAAGCCATAAGGAAGGGCGACTGGTCCCACAGAAAATACGCACCGTTGGGGACCTTGTACTATGGGATGGGCCATTGGGAAAGACAATTGCAGGGACACACCCTGGTCTGTTTGAAGAGGCTACAGTTACAGCACACCAGTCCAGAGCGCACTTCGCCAGATCCATGAGAACAGCAGCATTGATGTATGAAGAACATATCTGCGCCAAACCTACCATCAAGTCTTCTTATTCTGCTATTTCCACTCGGGATTTTATTGAGTGGTGGAGATGGGATAGCATTGGCGCCCCTTGCACCCCAAAATGTGGAGGATGTCGCTGCGGCAGTTGTCAACTTGGTGGCAAAGAAATGACTCTGGCCGAAGAAAGGGAGCTGGAAGTTGTTAAGGGTGGCCTGACTTATGTTGGTGCTGATGACCACAGTGATAGTCCACACTGGCATGCAAGGTATCCATGGCTCATTGACCCATCTACATTGCCAAACAACATAAAAGCAGTGGAGGCAACCTTTCTCAGAACAGAGAGACAGCTCGCCAAAGAACCGCGGTGGAAAAAAGCCTATGGTGCTCAAGTCCACGAAATGGTTGACCACCGGGCTGCAAGAAAGCTGACCAAAGAGGATCTAACCAACTGGAATGGACCTGTCTGGTATAGTAGTCATCTTATCGCACCCAACCCCCTCCCTGTTACAACTCCGGTAAGACTTGTCTGGAACAGCAGTCAGAAGTACAAAGGCCAAAGTCTGAATGACCTTCTGATGAAAGGCCCTGACGTTCTCAATCCGATTCGAGCTGTCCTCCTCAAGTTCCGCCAAGGCTCCTACGCCGCTTTAGGAGACGTCAGAAAAATGTACAATTCTGTGTGGCTCGAGGAGAGGGAAGTCCATCTACACCGGTTCTTGTGGCGGGATTCAGAGGGCGATGAGGTGGAACAATACGCCATAACCAGAGTGAATATCGGGGACAAGCCAGCGGGGTGCATAGCACAACTGGCCATGAGGGAGACGGCTAACCTGCCTCAATTCAGCCACCTCACAGATGAATGCCAAGTATTACATGAGCACAGCTACGTCGATGACATCTTGACATCCCACAACTGCCGTGAAAAACTCGAAGTCATGACAAAGAATGTGGAGCTGATTCTAAAAGCAGGAGGGTTTGCACTGAAGCCTTGGGTCTTCTCAGGCCAAAATAAAGGAGAAAGCGAAAAGGCATCACCAAATATTGTTGTCCTGCCAAATCAGCTTAAGGAGGAAGACAACAAGGCGCTCGGTCTCAGCTACATTGTGGATGAAGACATGTTGCATGTCATGGTGAAGGTCAACTTCTCCAGGCGGAAGAAAAAGATGAGACTTGGGCAAGACTTACTGCTAGAAAAAGTACAAGCACAGACACCAGACCCGCTGACAAGACGTGAACTGCTGAGTCAAGTTGCTGGTTTGTACGACCCAGTTGGCCTGACAACGCCATCAAAGCAAAGAGGGGCTATCTTGGTCCGAAGGGCATTCCAAGAGGCAAAATCAAAGTACAGCATGGTCAAGGACACATGGGACCTTCCCCTGTCGGATGAGCTCCGCAAAGATGCAATTGGAATTTTTGAGGAGTACGTCCAGCTAAGCAAAGTAATGTTCCCAAGAGCTCTTACTCCACCAAAGGCAACAACTGAACCAGTCGCTGTCACTTTTTCAGATGGCAGTGAAAGCTCCTATGGTGCTGTCCTCTACCTGCGGTGGAACTGCAACAAACAATTAACAATTCAACTAGTGGAGTCAAAAGCAAAGCTGACACCACTAGACCAGAATGGGGATGCAGTCAAAGCAGAACTTGGCGGTGCAGTCTTTGCAAGCCGCCTGAAAAAGTACTTTGAACAGCATACCCAGATCCAGATAAAAAGGTGGTACCATTTGTTAGACAGTCAGACTGTTCTTGGAGCTATCCAGCGAGAAAGCTATGGATTTCAGACTTTCTTCGCTAATAGAATTGGAGAGATCCAAGAGAGCACACGGCTACAGGACTGGTGGTGGATCCCTGGACCACTCAATATAGCCGACATTATCACTCGAGGAGCTGGGCCAAAGGAACTTGATGCCCATTCAGAGTGGCAGCAAGGGCCAGAGTTTCTATATCTTCCAGAGAGCGAGTGGCCAATTATGTCGTCAAACGATGTGTCTGTGACAGCTCGAGAGAGCATTAACAATATGCAAAAGAAGTCATTTGTGGCAGCACTCACCAGAGCCCAAGCGAGAAGAAGTCTTCCAAGTCTGGTGGGACGATTTCCTGCTGGTGCAGCTGTCCTAAACTTGGTGGATGAGAGGCGCTTTAGTAGCCTAAAGTGTCTAGTCAAGACTGTTGATTTGATCTGGAGAGCCGCCAAAAAGTTTAGATCTGCAACAAAATCCATTGAGACCCCAAAGTGGGAGGCGATTCCCACAAAAGGAGTTATCACCGCCACAGAACGTCAAGAGGCAATAAGAGACATCTATCTTGCTGCTCAAGAGGGGGTGACGTTCCCAACTACCACTACGGACCGCTTGGTTGTGTACAGAGAGCCAGAATCTGGGTTACTAGTCTGCGGTGGGAGAATCCATGGCTTCAGGGAGGATGGCGCTGCAGTTCCCCTTCTGCCTTTCAATGCATGGGTCTCTACTTTATTGGCACGGGAGGCGCACGATGAGGGTCATGAAGGTGTGGCTGCAACCCTGCTGAAAATGAGGAGGAAAGCCTGGGTCATCCAAGGAAGAAAAATTTCCCAAAAAGTAGTGGATAACTGCCTTTTCTGCAAAAAGTCAAGAGCAAGAAGGTGCGAACAGGTAATGGCTGACTTACCTGCTGAAAGAGCCACACCTGCAGCTCCGTTCGAGTTCACTACAGTCGACCTCTTCGGACCGTACCTTGTCAAAGATGACATCAAGAAACGGGTCTCAATGAAAGTGTGGGGTGTCGTCTTCAGCTGTATGGCCAGCAGGGCAATTCATGCAGACCTGGTCAACACAATGTCGACAGAGAGCTTCTTGATGGCTTACCAACGCTTTACTGCAATTAGAGGGCACCCAAGAAAGATCTGGTCCGACCCGGGGACAAACTTCATCGGCGCCAAACCTGTCCGAAGAGAGCTGTACCAGTTCCTGGATGCTCAGAATAGAACTTCAATAGAAGAGATGTCGGCTCAAAAAGGTAACAAATGGGAGTGGACAATTCACCCTGCTGACTCACCTCACCGCGATGGGGCTGCTGAAGCCGCTGTTTGCATTCTCAAGAAGGCACTGCAGAGCCTGGGCAACAACACAGGCCTTAGCTACAGCGAGCTTCAGACAACACTACAACTTGCTGCAAACCTTGCCAACGAATGCCCAATAGATGCCAGGGTGCAGAGCCATGAAGAAAGCGTGCAGTATGTGTCACCCAACACACTTCTCCTGGGCTGGGCCTCTCCAAGCGGTGAGATCAGAACATTTGACTTTGCGAACTACCCTTACAAGAGACTCAGAGAGATGCAGAACCAGGTCAGCAAATTCTGGAGGTCTTGGAGCCAGCTTGCCGGCCCAAACTTATTTCTGAGAAGTAAATGGCACACTTCATATCGCAACGTTGATGTCGGAGATAATGTCTGGTTGTGTGACCAAAATGCAGTGAGGGGCCAATTCAAGCTAGGACGGGTGATGAGCGTTAATCCAGATGCTAAGGGCATTGTTCGAGACGTGAACGTCAAAGTGGTCCAAAGCTCCTGCCTTCCTGTCACAAAACCCGCACTAAACCGACCATCGGCCAAAGTCCTGAAAGAAGCTACGCAAACAACAGTCCTGCACAGAGATGTTCGACGCTTGGTTGTCTTGCTACCAGTTGAGGATCAAACTCGGAGCTGACCGGCAGTATGTAGGTGCTGATTTACAATCTTTCCATCGGTTCCCGTGGGAAGATTGAGTGGGAGGTGTGCTGTCAAACTGCCTGGGAGCTCCTCAGTGGTGAAACTCCTCCTCCTTCAATCAGTGGTGAACCAGGTGGAACAAATCTTCCAGGCAATCTGGGCGTGCAGCACCTGGCTCTGCTGTTGTCTTTAGACCGCAGTGAAAGGAGCATTTATAGCACCACAAGACCAAGGAAACTTCATCTATGTGATCAAGGTGACTGTGCAAGTCCAAGCCCTCCACAAAACTGTGAAAGACAGCCGGTAAGCGCCATATTGGCCATGTTTTGTTAGACTGACTTAAGCAGTGCACTGCTAATGATACTCTGGAAAACACAGACTTAACTCTTAACTTTGATAGGACTTTTGCAGTGGTATTTATAACTTCAAATGTTGTTTGTGGGGTATAAAGTAAGAAGAGCCAAATTCATTGTTGATAGAACTTGTTTGAAATGGTTAAAAGTAATTTAAACTTTGTAGAAATCTTAGTAAACCAAGTTCTTAATTCAGTAACAAATGTATAGTCTGGAAAATCTTTGGCTAAAAGATGTAGGATTTGTCTGCTTAACTGCTGATTAGAAAATAAGTGTGGTTTTTTGCTACTAGAGGTATTTTGAATGTGTTTGGCTAAAATGCAAATTTGGATAAAAGTGTACTGATTCTGCTCATTTGATTAAAAATGGTGGGTTTCTATTTTGGGAAACATTTGCTTAACAGTGGAAACCTTGTATTTGATAATGGCAGAAATGTGTTTCTGAGGTGAATGTGGATAATTTTGTGTATTTAATTAGGCTGTCAACTCAAATAATCACTTGTATTTGTCATCTCTTTTTTGAGGTTTTTCACCTGTTTACTGCCATACAAAAATGGTAAATAAAAGACAAACAACTGATTCTATGGCTGTTTATTGAGTGAAATCCAGTTAAAATCTTCACGTGGAGGGATTGTCCTTTTCAAGTGGGGAATTGCACAAGAAAGAGGTCAACTTGACACCCACTATGACCTATTTATTGCCTTTACCTCCCTTATCTTACCTCAATTTCACAGACTGTATATATACTTTTTTTCTCTATTGTGTTATTGACTATATGTTTGTTTATTCCATGTGTAACTCTGTGTTGTTGTTTGTGTCGCACTACTTTGATTTATCTTGGCCAGGTCGCAGTTGTAAATGAGAACTTGTTCTCAACTAGCCTACCTGGTGAAATAAAATTAAAAAACTAAAAATATTGACACCTTTTATATTGAAGTCGACTGCTGAACACTAATCAATTGTCGTAAAATAAAATACCTGACTTCAACTGAAAGACTGTTGTCCAGCGCCTTCTCGCTATCTCCCTTGTTCGTGAAACACGTTTGGACCGTAGTATGGCACAGATTGCCGTTTTTGTTGTTATAGTATTGATAAATGGCAAAGATTCAGCAGACCTAAAGAGACCTCCCAGTAAGCAAAATTAAGTTGAAAAGACATTGAAGTTGGCTCAATTAAGGTTCTGAAATAAAGGTGAAAAAACGTGTTTTTCTGACATTTTAAATACATACTGTATTTTCCAGATGTTGAAAATACATATTTTTCGGACATTGAAATCAGGTAAATTTCCAGTTCTGAAAAAAAATAGAAAATATGGCATTTACAGATGATGAAAAGGCATATTTTGGGGGTTGTGATTCTATGACCAACTGCACGTACATTCTCAACGAAGTAAGCATTATCACAATAATATTACTTTTTTTGCATTGAATTTAGGAAAGAGGAGCCAAATGAAGATTGCAACATAGAATGTTTATTATTGCTCCCATCTGTAGCATTCACTGTCACGACTTCCGCCAAAGTCGGGTCCCTCTCCTTGTTCGGGTGGTGTTCGGCGGTCGACGTCACCGGCCTTCTAGCCATCACTGATCCATTTTTCATTTTCCATTGGTTTTGTCATGTGTTCCTTCACACCTGGTTCCAATCGCATCAATTGCATGTTGTGTATTTAACCCTCTGTTTCCCCTCATGTCCTTGTCGGAGATTGTTTGATTGTATGTGAGTGTGCATGTTTTATGTTGGTGTGTGACGGGTTTTGTACCCACTTTTGTTATTTTGTACATTTTGGTTTTTGTAGTTTTAAAACCTGTTATGGCTGCATGCTGAATATTGAAAAAACTGGAAAATGTGTGCACATTTTCAAACGGCCTCCTAAGAAACTTTCTATTTTCCAATATGCATATATTTACTACTGTTGGATAGATAACAGTCTGTAGTTTCTAAAAATGTTTGAATTGTTTCTCTAAGTCGAACAGAAATATTTTTACAGCCATTTTCCCAGCCGAATTGAGTTTTCCAAAATGCGATGTGTCTCTTTAAGACCTTCTCTATAAAAGGCCCTTTGACTTAGGACCATAGGGACACGTCACAGGCGTTCGTCAGACTGTAATGCGGAAGTGAGAATTGAAAGGAGTCGAATATCTCGTCCATGGACTGAATAACACACCTTCTTGTGAGACCTGCGCAGTTAAAAAGAAATTCCGGGCGCGAAGGATAATTTGTTCTCGGCTTCTGGAACAAGGTAGATAACGTTGAATATGATGCCTGACTACGATATTATTTGATACATGTCACAAAATCATCCTAAAGTATGTTTTTTCAATATACTTTAATTATATTATTGCAATTTATTCTGGACTTTAGATGTGAAACGACGGAAGAATTTTTTGAAGAAACGCTTTCTAGCGCCACAATGCTATCGTGCCTGCTAACCAAAGAGGGAAATAATTCGTTCTGGAACCCAACTAAAGACTCTACTGGACATTGGACCCCGTTACAACATTCTGATGGAATATCAAGAAAGATAAGACCCAATTTGGGATGCTTTTTCATATATATGTCGAACTGTTGTATGCTAACTCTGCTAACAGTGCTAGGCTAGCGCTTGACTAGAATCAATGCTGCCTTATGCTAGCTTATGTTGTTAGCTAATATAACGATATATTGTGTTTTCGCTGTAAAACACTTCAAAAATCGGAAATGTTGGCTTTATTCACACGATATCTGTCTTTCATTAGTTATCCACCATATGTTTTTCTGAAATGTTTTATGAGGTGTAATTAGTAGCCGACGTTGGTGTATGTATTTTCTCTGGCTACTCCCGGCTGGATTCAGACTCTAGCTATGTATTAGCATTTTTGGGTAGCATCAATGTAAAACTGATTTATAGCTAAAATATGCACTTTTTATGAACAAAACATAGATTTATTGTGTAACATGTTATATGACTGTCATCTGAGGTAGTTTTTTCTGGGCTCTTTAGGTTGGTTTTAGTTTATTTCGGTTGGCTTGTGCATGCTACTTCAATCATAATTCATACTTCATAATCATATTCATACGTGTCTGTCCACTTTTGTATTTGGTGGTGAGCTAACATAAATATATGTGGTGTTTTCTCTGTAAAACATTTAAAAAATCGGACATGTTGGCTGGATTGACAAGATGTTTATCTTTCAAATGCTGTATTGGACTTGTTAATGTGTAAAAGTTAAATATTTTTAAAAAATAGATTTTGAATTTCGCGCCCTGCAGCTGTTGTCATTTTCGGCCGATTTCGGGCTTGCACCCCAAACAGGTTAACAGCATTTATTAAACAACTCAGTTTTTACCAAGTTCGTTCTCCTGCACCTGACTTCCCTTCCACCAACACGCACCCATTACAGAATCTCCGACCACCTATGGAGTCAGCAGGAAAAGGTACCCCGGCCATGGAGGTGGAGGAGCGCGTCCAGGAGCATGCGGTTATGCTTCTCCATCTGGGCGCCGCCATGGATTGCCTTGTCCAGACAATGGACCGCTGGGAGAGACAGAGAGTTCTTCCAGCGCCTCCACCAGCACAACCGGGGTCTCTCCTGAGCACCCCTTTCCTGCCTGAGCCCAGTGGGATCCGTCTCTTCTTGCCACAGGAGTACGACGGTAGTGCTGCCAACTGCCAGGGGTTCCTCCTTCAACTTAACCTCTATCTGGCCACGGTCCACCCAGCTCCATCGGACCATGTGAGGGTGTCCGCCTTCGTCTCGTGCCTCACCGGGAAAGCCGTGGAGTGGGCCAACGCCGTGTGGAGAGGGAGATGCGGCGTTGGACCATTTTGAGGAGTTCACCCGCCGTTTCCGGGCAGTCTTCGACCACCCGCCCAACGGCAGTGCGGCGGGTGAGTGCCTATTCCATCTGAGGCAGGAGACGAGGAGCGCCCAGGAGTTTGCCCTGGAGTTCCGGCGTGGGATGGAACAACAGGGCCCTGATCGACCACTACCGCTGCAGTCTGCGCGAGGACGTCCATCGGTGTTTAGGGGTTTCCGTTGGTGCTACTACGGTGGAGAATCCAGACCAGGTCTCCACCTTGCGCATTACCCCTGAATATGCCGATTTGGCTCTCGCCTTCTCTAAAAAGAAGGCGACTCAATTACCACCTCATCGACGGGGCGATTGTGCGATAGATCTCCTGGTAGACGCTGCACTTCCCAGGAGTCACGTGCATCCTCTCACAGGCGGAGACGGAGGCTATGGAAACATATGTCTCCGAATCCCTGCGTCAGGGGTACATTCAGTCCTCCACTTCACCCGTCGCCTCGAGTTTCTTTTTGTGAAGGAGGGAGGTCTGCGTCCGTGTATTGACTACCGGGGTCTAAATCAGATCACGGTGAGGTATAGCCTCCCGGGTAGCGCAGTGGTCTAGTGCACTGCATCGCAGTGCTAGCTGCGCCACCAGAGTCTCTGGGTTCGCGCCCAGGCTGGGCTGGGTTCGCGCCCAGGCTCTGTCGCAGCCGGCCGCAACCGGGAGGTCTGTGGGGCGACGCACAATTGGCATAGCGTCGTCCGGGTTAGGGAGGGTTTGGCAGGTAGGGATATCCTTGTCTCAGTATGTAAAATGTAATGAAATGTAAAAAAATATATATATATATAAAAAATGTATGCACTCTACTGTAAGTCGCTCTGGATAAGAGCGTCTGCTAAATGACTAAAATGTAAAATGTAAATGTAATGTATAGTTACCCGCTACCTCTCATATCCACAGCGATAGAGTCTATGCAAGGTGTGCGCTTTTCCATCAAACTAGATCTCAGGAGCGCTTACAATCTGGTGCGTATCCGAGAGGGAGACGAGTGGAAGACGGCTTTCAGTACCACCTCTGGGCACTATGAGTACCTCGTCATGCCGTACGGGTTGATGAATGCGCCATCAGTCTTCCAAGCTTTTCTAGACAAGATTTTCAGCGACCTGCATGGGCAGGGTGTAGTGGTGTATATTGATGACATTTTGATATACTCCGCTACACGCGCCGAGCATGTGTCCCTGGTGCGCAAAGTGCTTGGTCGCCTGTTGGAGCATGGCCTGTACATCAAGGATGAGAAATGCCTGTTCTTTCAACAGTCCATCTCCTTCCTAGGGTATCAGATTTCCACATCAGGGGTGGAGATGGAGAGTGACCGCATTGCAGCCGTGCGTAATTGGCCGACTCCCAACACGGTAAAGGAGGTGCCACGATTCATAGGGTTTTCCAACTACTACCGGAGGTTTATCCGGGGTTTTGGTCAGGTAGCGGCTCCCATTACTTCACTGCTGAAGGGGGGCCTGGTGCGCTTGCAGTGGACAGCTGAGGTGGACAGGGCTTTCAGTCACCTGGGGGCTTTGTTTACCTCGGCTCCCGTGCTCGCCCATCCGGATCCCTCTTTGGCGTTCGTAGTGGAGGTGGACGCGTCCAAGGATGGGATAGCAGCTATGCTCTCTCAACGCTCGAGTACGCCACTGAAGCTCCGCCCTTGTGCCTTCTTCTCGAAGAGGCTCAGCCCGGCGGAGCGAAACTATGACATGGGGGACCGGGAGTTGTTGGCTGTCGTCAAGGCCCTGAAGGCGTGGAGACATTGGCTTGAGGGGGCTAAACACCCTTTTCTCATCTGGACTGACCACCGCAATCTGCAGTACATCCAGGCGGCGAGGAGACTGAACCCTCGCCAGGCAAGGTGGGCCATGTTTTTCACCCATTTTGTGTTTACCCTTTCTTACAGACCAGGCTCCCAGAACGTTAAGGCAGACGCATTTTCCCGGCTGTATGACACAGAGGAGTGGCCCATGGATCCCACTCCATTACTCCCCACCTCTTGTTTGGTGGCGCCAGTAGTGTGGGAGCTGGACGCAGACATTAAGCGGGCATCACGTGCAGAGCCCGCTCCCCCTCAGTGTCCAGTTGGGCGTCTGTACGTTCCGTCTGCTGTCCGCGACCGGCTGATCTATTGGGCCCACACGTCACCCTCCTCTGGGTATCCTGGGATCGGTCGGACGGTGCACTGTCTTAGTGGGAAGTACTGGTGGCCCACTTTAGCTAAGGATGTGAGGGTTTATGTTTCCTCCTGCTCGGTGTGCGCCCAGTGCAAGGCTCCTAGACACCTACCCAGAGGTAAGTTACAACCCTTACCCGTTCCACAACGGCTGTGGTCGCACCTGTCAGTGGATTTCCTAACCAATCTTCCACCTTCACAGGGTAACACAACGATCCTGGTCGTTGTGGATCGTTTTTCTAAGTCCTGTCGTCTCCTTCCTTTGCCCGGTCTCCCTACGGCCCTACAAAGTGCGGAGGCCCTGTTTACACACATCTTCCGGCACTACGGGGTGCCTAAGGATATAGTGTCTGATCGGGGTTCCCAGTTCACGTCAAGGGTCTGGAAGGCGTTCTTGGAACGTCTGGGGGTCTCGGTCAGCCTTACCTCAGGTTTTCACCCCGAGAGTAACGGGCAGGTGGAGAGAGTTAACCAGGATGTGGGCAGGTTTCTGAGGTCTTATTGCCAGGACCGGCCGGGGGAGTGGGCGGCATTCGTGCCCTGGGCAGAGATGGCCCAGAACTCACTCCGCCACTCCTCCACTAACCTTTCTCCCTTCCAGTGTGTATTGGGGTATCAGCCGGTTCTGGCTCCTTGGTATCAGAGTCAGACCAAGGCTCCTGCGGTGAACGACTGGTTCCGGTACGCGGAAGAAACATGGGACGCCGCCCCTGTCCACCTTCAGCGAGCCGTACTGCGCCAGAAAGTTGGTGCAGACCATCACTGCAGTGAGACCCCGGCGGACAGGATCTGGCTCTCGACCCGAAACCTGCCCCTCCGCCTGCCCTGTCGGAAGCTGGGTCCGCGTTTTGTGGGGCCATTTAAAGTCCTGTGGAGAGTGAACGAGGTATGTTACAGGTTACAGAGTCCCCCCGATTACCGCATTAACCCCTCGTTCCATGTGTCTCTCCTCAGGCCGGTGGTGGCTGGCCCACTCCAGGAGTCTGAGGTGCGGGAGGTTCATTACATTCACTTATGTTAGCTTTTTCAAAAACTTGAAAACTGGCACCGATGATGTTCAAAGTAGTCCAACCTACAGAATAAACCAACACACCACTTCAACTACAATACATTCTCGGTAACAGTTACAGAATTATTTGCTTTGACTGGGATGTGTTTTTCTTTATCTACAGTGCCTTCAGTAAGTTTTCATACCCCTTGCATTATTTCACATTTTGTTGTGTTACAGCCTGATTTAAAATTGGATTAAATAGATATTTTTGCTGACCCATCGACACACAATACCCCATAATGATAAACATGTTTTTAGACATTTTTCTAAGATCATTCCACGCCTGGATTGTGCAATATTTACCCATTATTCTTTTCAAGCGCTGTCAAATTGGTTGTTGATCATTTCTAGACAACCATTTTCAGGCATTTCCATAGATTTTAAATTAGATTTAAGTCAAAAACTCAAGAACATTTACATTCTTCTTGGTAAGCAACTCCAGTGTAGATTTGGACTTGTGTTTTAGGTTATTGTCCTGGTGAAAGTTGAATTAATCTCCCAGTGTCTGGTAGAAAGCTGACTGAACCAGGTTTTCCTTTAGGATTTTTCCTGTGCTTAGCTTCATTTAGTTTATTTTTTATCCTGAAAAAATCCTCAGTCCTTAATGATTACAAGCATACCCATAACATTATTGTCACGCCCTGACCATAGAGAGCTGTTTATTCTCTGTGTTGGTTAGGGCGTGACAGTGACAAGGGTGGGTTATATAAGTGATTAATTATCTATGTTGGCCTGGTATGGTACCCAATCAGAGGCAGCTCTTTATCGTTGTCTCTGATTGGGGATCATATTTAGGCAGCCATTTCCCCATTCTCCTTTGTGGGATCTTGTCTAGGTATAGTTGCCTGCGAGCACTACATGAGCTTCACGTTTCGTTTTGGGCTTTATTGTTTTCTTTGAGTTTCACTACCTAATAAAGAGGATGGAACCATACCACGCTGCATCTTGGTCCACTCATTATAACGATCGTGACAATTATGCAGCTACTACTATGCTTAAAAATATGAGTGGTATAAGTAGTACTCAGGTACTCAGTAATGTTTTGTATTGGATTTGCCCCAAACATAAGGCTTTGTATTAAGGACAAAAAGTGAAATGCTTTGCAATTTTTTTGCAATATTAAATCAAATTACATTTTATTTGTCACATGCGCCTGTAACGACTCCCACCGAAGGTGGCTCCCCTTCCTGGTCGGGTGGTGCTCGGCGGTCGTCGTCACCGGCCTACTAGCTGCTACTGACTTCCTCCCCCTCCCTTTTTGTTGAGTAGGTGCACCTGTTTGTGGTTAGGGTGATTTGTGGGGCTTTATTACCCAGCAGCCCGGCCTGCTGGGTGTGCGGGATTGTTGTGTGTACACTCTGTACATTCTTGTTGTGTCTGGGTATTGTGTTGGTTGGTATTTTCCGTGGTTCTCACTCTGTTTGGGGTGAAGCATTTGTTTTTTGAGTAGCGTCGTGTTTGCACCCGTGTGGGTAATTAAATTTTGATCGCTACTCTGAACTCTCTGTCTCCTGCGTTTGACTCCTGTTCATCCACTACACCTCGGGCATTACAGCGCCGAATACAACCTTACCATGAAATGCTTACTTACAAGCCCTTAACCAACAATGCAGTTAAAGAAATAGAGATAATAAAATATTTACTAAATAAACTAAAGTCAAAAAATCAAGTCAATCAAAAAGCAACACAACACATTTACATGACAATAATGAGGCTATATACAAGGGGTACTGAGTCAATGTGCGGGGGTACAGGTTATTTGAGGTAATTTGTAAAGTGACTATGCATAGATAGTAAAGAGTGTGTAGCAGCAGTGTAATAACAATGGGGGGTATATGATTAGTTTAGTTGTTCAGCAGTCTTATGGCTTGGGGGTAGAAGCTGTTAAGGAGCCTTTTTGTCCAAGACTTGGAGCTCCGGTACCGCTTGCCGTAAGGTTGACAGTTTGTTGGGCCTTCCTCTTACACTGCTATAGGTCCTGGATGTCAGGAAGCTTGGCCCCAGTGATATACTGGGCCATATGCACTACCCTCTGTAGCGCCTTACGGGTCAGATGCTGAGCAGTTGCCATTCCAGGCGGTGATGCAACCGGTCAGGATGCTCTCGATGTGCAGCTGTAGATGTTTTTGAGGATCTGGGGACCCATCCCAAATCTTTTCAGTCTCCTGTGGGGGAAAAGGTGTAGTCGTGCCCTCTTCACAACTGTCTTTGTGTATTTGGACCATGGCAGTGTGTTGGTGATATGGACACTAAAGAACTTGAAACTCTCAACTCGCTCCACTTCAGTCCCATCGATGTTAATGGGGGCCTGTTCGGCCCTCCTTTTCCTATAGTCCACGATTACCTCCTTTGTCTTGTTCACATTGACAGAGAGGTTCTTTTCCTGGCACCACACTGCCAGGTCTCTGACCTCCCTATAGGTTGTCTCATTGCTGTCAGTGATCAGGCCTACCACTGCTGTGTTGTCAGCAAACGTAGTGATGGTATTGGAGTAGTGCTTGGCCACACAGATGTGTGTGAACAGGGAGTACAGGAGGGGACTAAGCAAGTACCCCTGAGGGTCCCCAGTGTTGAGGATCAACGTGGTGGATGTGTTGTTGCTTACCCTTACCACGTGGGGACGGCCCATCAGGAAGTCCAGGATCCAGTTGCAGAGGGAAGTGTTTAGTCCCAGGGTCCTTAGCTTAGTGATAAGCTTTGTGAACATATATGGTGTTGAACGCTGGGCAGTAATCAATGAATAGCATTCTCACATAGGTGTTCCTTTGTCCAGGTGGAAAAGGGCAGTGTGGAGTGCGTATGAGATTGATTCATCTGTGGATCTGTTGGGGCGGTATGTGAATCAGAGTGGGTCTAGGGTTTCCGGCATGATGGTGTTGATTTGAGCCATGACCAGCCTTTCAAAGCACTTCATAGCTACCGACGTGAGTGCTACGGGGCGATAATCATTTAGGCAGGTTAACTTTGCTTTCTTGGGCACAGGGACTGTGGTGGTCTGTTTGAAACATGTAGGTATTACAGACTCAGCCAGGGAGAGGTTGAAAATGTCAGCGAAGACACCCGCCAGTTGGTCCACGCATGCTTTGAGTAAAAGTCCTGGAAATCCATCTGTGAATGTTGACCTGTTTATAGGTCTTGCTCACATCGGATGCGGAGAGCGTGATCACATAGTCATCTGGAACAGCTGGTGCTCTCATACATGCTTCAGTGTTGCTTGCCTCAAAGCAAGCATAAAAAGCATGTAGCTCGTCTGGTAGGCTGGCATCACTGGGCAGCTCACAGTTGGGTTTCCCTTTGTAGTCTGTAATAGTTTTCAAGCCCTGCCATATCCGACGAGCATCAGAGCCGGTGTAGTAAAATTCAACCTTAGTCCTGTATTGACGCTCTGCCTGTTTGATGGTTCATCTGAGGGCATAGCAGGATTTCTAATAAGTGTCCGGATTAGTGTCCCACTGCTTGAAAGCGGCAGCTCTAGCCTTTAGCTCCGTGCGGATGTTGCCTGTACTCCATGGGTTCTGGTTGGGAAATGTACGTATGGTCACTGTGGGGACGACGTCATCGATGCACTTATTGATGAAGCCAGTGACTGATGTTGTGAACATATTCCAGTCTGTGCTAGCAAAACAGTCCTGTAGCTTAGCATCTGCGTCATCTGACCATTTAAGGGTAAAGTTGATAATTCCATAACTAGGACAGCAATCACTTTTGTGAGCCGCACTGCATGGTCAATGTGGGAGGAAAAGAGAATCTCACTCCAGTAAAAATGTGTAAATTGTCAAAACCATTTGATTTGTTCTATCATATCATTTGCTATGTCATAGCAAATTCCTTAAGATAAAGATTGATACATTACTAGCTCAATTACTTTTAATTTGCAAAAACGACAAGTTATTTAGCGGGTGATGGTGATTTCAGATCAAAAGTGGACAAAAAGTTGCTCCCCCTAATCTGATAGTGGGGTTGTAGATGCCCAGTCTACCTTATGGGTCATCTCAGGTGCTTACAAACACCATAGACATTTAAATAATTTACACACACACACACACACACGTGTTTATGCAACAAATGTTAGTGTGTCGGATCATATCACATCGGACCAAATCGCATCGATTCGTTCCTCTAATCAAACCGAATTGCACTGAATCGTTTCAAACTAAAGCGTATCATTCCTGCAATGAATCGGAGCCCATGTACAGTATCTAGATATGAATCGAATCGTCTTCAAGGGGAAAGATGCACATCCCTACTAGAGCACTGTAGAGCACAGTAGAGTACAGTACGGTTTCTTTACTTTACTGTAATCTATTGTGCTCTACTGTATTGTACTGTACTCTACAGTACTGTACTCTGTTTCTTTACTATACTTTACTGTAATGTACTGTACTCTGCTGAGCTCTACTGCACTGTGCTGTCCAAACTTGTGAAACATAGATGTCTATGACTGGTTCAGATTTAGTCAGGTCCGGACCAAACCAATCTGAATCAATTATAGACGTCTATGTTTGGGCCAAATCAAAGCTAGTACGGACAGGACCAAATCTGAAACAATGATAGACTTCCATGTTTCGGCCAAATACAGGCCGGTCCGGACAGTATGTCTGTGGACGTTGAAATCAAGGCCGAACAGGATGAAATCTGAACACAACATATACAGTACCAGTCAACAGTTTGGACACACCTATTCGGTGCATGGGTTTTTCTTTATTTTTACTATTTTTCTACATTGTAGAATTGTAGTGAAGACATCAAAACTATGAGATAACACATATGGAATCATGTAGTAACCAAAAAAGTGTTAAACAAATCAAATATATATTTATATTTGATACTCTTCAAAGTAGCTTCAAAGTGCCACCCTTTGCCTTGATGACAGCTTTGAACACTGTTGACATTCTCTCAACCAGCTACAAAAAAAACACTACTAAACGACACCAAAAATAAGAAGAGACTTGCTTGGGCCAAGAATCATGAGCAATGTACATTAGACTGGTGGAAATCTGTCCTTTTGTCTGATGAGTCCAAAATTTAGATTTTTGTTTCCAACCGCTGTGTCTTTGTGAGACACAGAGTAGGTGAACGGATGATCTCTGCATCTGTAGTTCCCACCATGAAGCACGGAGGGAGAGGTGTGATGGTGTGGGTGTGCTTTTCTTGTGACACTGTCAGTGATTTAATTATAATTCTAGGCACACTTAACCAGCATGGCTACCACAGCATTCTGCAGCGATATGCCATCCCATCTGGTTTGCGCTTAGTGGGACTATCATTTGTTTTTCAACAGGACAATGACTCAACACACACCCAGGCTGTGTAAGGGCTGTTTGACCAAGAAGGAGAGTGATGGAGTGCAGCATTAGATGACCTGGCCTCCTCAATCACCCGACCTCAACCCAATTGAGATGGTTTGGGATGAGTTGGACCGCACAGTGAAGGAAAACCAGCCAAGAACTGCTCAGCATATGTCAAGACTGTTGGAAAAGCATTCCAGGTGAAGCTGGTTGAGAGAATACCAAGAGTGTGCAAAACTGCCATCAAGGCAAAGGGTGGCTACTTTGAAGAATATCAAATATCTTTTAATTTGTTTAACACATTTTTGGTTACTACATGATTCTATATGTCTTATTTCACAGTTTTGATGTCTTCACTATTATTCTACAATGTAGGAAATAGTAAAAACGAAAGGAAAAGCCCTTGAATGAGTAGGTGTTTGCAAACTTTTGAATGGTACTTTAGGTCTATGATTAGTTC